>NW_016827507.1:1391813-1476937 GCF_001698545.2 Rhinopithecus bieti
TTTTTTTTTTTTTTTTTTTTAATAACAAAACATAAGTGCAATGTTGGTGGTAAAGTATTGGGAATTTTATAGTCTAAACGTTATAACTCGCTTCTAATTTTCATCAAAGTAAAGTACAAGGTCTGACAGGCTTGGGTCTGAATCCAGTTTGCACCAGTCACAAGTTGTGTGGTTCTTGGCAAGTTTCATAAGCCATCTGAGCCACATTTTTCTCATTTGTAAAGGGGCGTAGTACCAGTCTCCAGGGAACTGGTAAATGTTGAACAATTAGCTCTCAGGGTTAGCCAAAATAGGGTTTGCTAATTTCCGTAGTGTAATTATTCCCACCATGGCCTCTTTCAAGCTACCAGTGGGACATCCCTGAACACAGAACCAGGAGAGATGGGCAGCAGCAGTACACCATGACATGGGATATCCACCAGGGAGGTGCAGCAGCAGTACACCATGACATGGGATATCCACCAGGGAGGTGCAGTAGGCCTCAGTGACCTCAGAAGCCAAGATGATGGTTCAGTCTAGTGAAAGCACTAGGAAGCAGTGTGTTTTAAGTATTACTTAAAAAATATATGTTATTTAGTGGTAAGTTTATATAATTTGATTTTAAATAATAATGGGGTATAAAAACCAGCTGGCCAAATCCCGGAAAATTTAACAGTGGGCCCATTTGAGCTGTGTACATCCTACCTAGTTCTAGCACATTGTTTTCCATCTCCAGCTCCTGGATTTCCTAAATAACACTGCAGTGAAGATTTCTCCATGATGCATACTCAAATCACAGACTGTGTGACCGGAATGTGACCGAGTATACTGCCAGGTTCTTCTCCAGAATGGCCAGGCCAGCTCGCCTTCCTACTAGCAGTGCCTGCGGGTGCTCACGCTTCCCTGACGAGGTGCATAGATATATAATAAAGTGTACAAGGACACGGCAGATGGGTGCTGCCATACCATGTAATACTTGAAGCAACAGTGAAGCCTCCAACCCGGAAAATCCACTGATAAGCATAGTGCCTGGTGATAAAAAGTAAAAGCAGAATTAGATGTATAGTACAATACTGTATATTTAAATGCATACAAAACAATAGACTTATTCAAGAATATTCTAATTAAAAGAGGCACATCAGATGTATTTGAATGGTGGCTCATGGAGGGAAGGGATTTATTGTGTCAATGAGCCACATTCAAGCTTGTCTTCCTATTGTCTCTAATAAATCTGTGAAAGTGTACACCTTTATCTAATTTATTTTCCAGGAAAACCACATGGAATCTATATTTACTATATTTGCATAGTTAAGCAATATTTCCAGTAGAGGAGCTACATACAGTAATCACTAAACTTAAAACCATTCAAGCTAATTTATCTGTTTATTGGTAGGATTTATTATAACACTTGCAGAGCTGCAATTTAATTTCTGTCTTACGTATATTATCCCACTTAACCTTAAAACAAAGATTTCAAGCCTAGAGGAGCTAAATGTTTTACCCAGGATGAGAGAACTAGCAAGGACAAGGGCAGCAGCTACTTAGCAAATACACAAATTACTTGGCAAGGAAAAGAAAGATTGACATGGACTTTGCTGGGTAAATGTGGGACCACTGGGCTCTGCATCTTCATTATTTTCTCAGGCATTCTTTGCCCCAAGGCAGAAATCAAATATTATAACAATGATTATAAGTGTGAATTATTTTATATTTATTTAAATAATGGAGCAGGCAAGGGCCTTGGAGATTTTAGAAAACCACTTGCTATTACTTACATGATCAGTATAACAAGGCTTAGAAAATGCAAGTTTTCTAATTTGTCCAAGATTACACCGAAAATTTTCTAAATATCCAGGACAGGAAACCCGATTTTCTAACTCTTCGGCCAAGTGTGGTTTAATAGAATCAGATAGACTTTTCAGATTCTAGAAAGATAGGACCATCATCTAGCCATAGAGCTTAGACAAACTGCTGGACATTCCCAAGCCACTGTTTCCTGTCACCCAATAGGAATAATACCTGACTCAGATGGTTGCGGCAAAGATAATTCATTCATGCATTTATGCATTTATTGAACCAATCTTTAGGGAGGCAACTTGTATGGGCCAGGCACTGTTCTAGGCACAAGGATGTGATAATGAGTATGTAAAAATTCCTGTACTTGAGGAGCCTACATTCTAGCAAACTTAGATTCAAATGGCTGAATAAATAAATCTGTAAATAAATCAACCAATGAGTGCTATAAAAAATAAGGCACGGTGCGTAAACCCGGGAGGCGGAGCTTGCAGTGAGCTGAGATCCGGACACTGCACTCCAGCCTGGGCGACAGAGCGAGACTCCGTCTCAAAAAAAAAAAAAAAAAAAAAAAAAAAAAAATAAGGCACGGTAAGGAAGTAGAGATGAAGAAGGCTGAATTTTTAGTTAGGGAGATCAAGTGTATGTCTTTAAGAAGGTAAAATTTGAGCTGAGACCTAAAAGAAATAAGGGAGCAAGCCATTCTAAAGTCTGGAGGAAGAAGGATTATGAGAGGAAACAAGAAAAAAGCTCCAAGGTAGTAATAAACTTGTCTTGTTCCAAGAAGAACATTGTAGGGGAACCAAGTGAAGGAGACTAAGTGTAACACAAGGTGAATTCAGTGAGATAAGCAGGTTATGTTAAGACCTTACAATTGATGGTAAATAGAAAACCATTAGGAATTTTAAAAGAGAATTGACATCATTATATCTGATATACGTTTTTTATTTGTTTACTTTATGATGACACTATTTTTTATTTCTATCAGAGGCCCCTTTACATTTCTTCTTGCTAATGCAGAAGACTTTTCAGTTTGATTTACATTTTTTAAAGATTACTCTGATGACATTGTAGGGGACCAAAGGTGCTAACAGGGAGACTGGTTAAGAGACTGTTGTGGTGGTCCATATAAAGAGATGGTGGTGGTTTAGACAGGGGAGGTAGTGGTGGAAGTGCTGAGGAGCAGTTGCATTCAGGATCTATGTTGACCCGAGCATTGGGTAATTCATCTATTTATCCAATTGGCTATATGATGCTGCCATTTACCAGAGGAGGACTGGGAAAAAAGCAGGTTTGTCAGGGGTAGAGAGGTATGGGTAGGGGAGCAAGTATTCTGTTTTAGATATGTTAGGTTCAAAAAGGTTATTAGACATCCAAGAATAAAGATGTCAGGTAAGCAATTGGATATATTTCTCAGTTGTGTGAAAGAGGATGAATCTGAAGATATAAATTTGAACATAATCCATGTTTACATGTTGTAAGTGAAGATACAGATGGCAAGAGACCCAAAGACCAAATCCCAAAGCACTTCAACATTTAGAAGTCAGAAAAAGAAAGAGAAACTAGCAAACAATAGAAGACGCCAATGAAATCAGGAAAATCATGAGGTGATGGTGTCTGAAAGCCAAACAAGGAAAGGCTACAAAAAGGGATGAAGAGATCAACTGTGTCAAATTCTCCTGAAAGTTGGCTAAGGTGAGATTTGACCATTGACAAGATAGAAGCCATTGGCAACCTTGACAAGAGCAGTTTCAGCTGGAGGTTGGGAAAGAAAGATTGCTTAGAGTGTGCTGAATGAATGACACTGTGGATACAAACAATTCTGTCACAGAGATTTTGTTTTAAAGAGGTACAAAGAAATGGGTGACAATTAAGAGGGGTTTGTAGAGACCAGGAATGATGTGGTAGATAGGATATTGTTCTTAGTTATTTACTGCCCCTCTGATTTGTGTCCCTGCTGTACAGGAGAGAGGGTGGAGCATATGTCTCCACCTACTTGATGTTGGACTTAGCTCATGACTTACTTTGGCCAATGGAGTGTTTAAAATGGGCCACAAGCAAAGGCCTTAAACGTATTTGAGAAGTTTAGCTTGGCCTCTTGTGGTCCTGTGGAAAGCACACATATGCGTGCATGCGCACACCACACACACACACACACACACACACACACATAACTGAATAGCTGCTGGTCCAGAGAAAATGTGAAGACATGTGGAGGGGATCCGGCCCTAATATGAACCTTGAATCAAGTTTAGCCAACCTGCGACCTGAAGTGGAGCTCCCCAGAAGATCATGGGCTGATAAATGAGAAAAATAAGTGCTTATTATTGTGACTTATTGTTGAAAAATAAGTGTTTATTGTTGTGATTAATTAATTTATTTTACTTTTTTTTTTTTTTGAGACGGAGTCTCGCTCTGTCACCAGGCTGGAGTGCAGTGGCGCGATCTCGGGTCACTGCAACCTCTGCTTCCCGGGTTCAAGCGATTCTTCTGCCTCAGCCTCCCAAGTAGCTGGGACTACAGGTGTTTGCCACCATGCCTAGTTAATTTTTGTATTTTTGGTAGAGACAGGGTTTCACCGTATTGGCCAGGATGGTCTCGATCTCTTGATCTTGTGATCCACCAGCCTCAGGCTCCCAAAGTGCTGGAATTACAGGCGTGAGCCACCATGCCCAGCCTGTTGTGATTTATTGCACAGAATATCCAGATTGGGCTAAGCTCCCCTACTATGTACTTCCATAGCCCTCATTCTTCCACTCTCATAACTCTAGATGCATGTATCACAAATGCTAGCTCTGTCTTCCCTCCATCATACCCTCAGTCATTTGAAGGTCTTGGTTGTGCCTGTATCATTCACAGTTGTCTCCTCAGTGCCTCATGCAGTGCTCAGCACATAATAGGGGCTCAACAGGTATTTGTTGAATGGAAAGGATAAAGTACAATGATTTGAGCTTGAGACACACTGATCAGCAGGGCTTTCTGTGCATACCAGGCTCTTTATCTCACTATGGAGAGTGGTGTGCATTGTTGACATTTGTATAGGCAGTTTGTCTCCTCTAAGATAAAAGACCAGGAACGACTGTAATATGTGATCCCCTCCAGTGTCTGCTCAGCTGTACTGTCAAAATCCTAACCATCCTTTAAGACCAAGCTCACTTTCCATCTTCCTTAGGAAGGAAGCCTCTCCTGGATCCCAGATCCCGCTGGAATTTTTCCCCTTAGTATTTACAACAGTTAGCACCTGTCTTATAGCCTTGATCAGATGTTTATTTAAAATTCTTGTATGTTCTCACTGTAATCCCATCCCCCTCCTCCCTTCACCAATTAGACTGCTTTTTGAGTAGTATCCCTGGAACCTAGCCCAGTGCTGCACATGTAAGACATCTCAATAAATGTTTGTTAATGAATAGTTACTGAATAAATCAATGAATGGATACTTTCATTCACACTTTTATTCCTCCCAGCATTTAGTACTGCTTTGCACATTGTAGGTACTTGAGAAATCTGCATACTCACACCCCCACTCACCCGCCACTCCTGCAACTTCTCCAATATTTGGGAGAGGACTGACAATTTCATCTAGTCTTTTGGGTGATTCTTGAGTGATTCTCCAACAAGAGATAAGGGCAGTCCTCGCTCATTCTAATCCCTTGTAATCTGGGCCTGCCAATAGAATTGCTGTGTTTACCATTTACCAAATCAATGGTCTGGTTCTGGCTTTCTTCCCTATGGATGTTTCTTTAGCATTTTGCATTGCTTATAATCCATGGGAAGCTCTTTTCTTTCTTTCTTTCTTTCTTTCTTTCTTTCTTTCTTTCTTTCTTTCTTTCTTTTCTTTCTTCCTTCTTTCTTTCCTTCCTTCCTTCCTTCCTTCCTTCCTTCCTTCCTTCCTTCCTTCCTTCCTTCCTTCCTTCCTTCCTTCCTTCCTTCCTTCCTTCCTTCCTTCCTTTCCTTCCTTCCTTCCTTCCTTCCTTCCTTCCTTCCTTTTTGATGGAGTCCTGCTCTGTTGCCCAGTCTGGAGTGCAGTGGCACAATCTTGGCTCACTGCAACTTCCATCTCCCAGGTTCAAGCGATTAACCTACCTCACTCTCCTGAGTAGCTGGGATTACAGGAGCCTGCCATCACGTCCAGCTAATTTTTGTATTTTTAGTAGAAGTGGGGTTTCACCATGTTGGCCAGGCTAGTCTCGAACTCCTGACCTCAGGTGATCTACCCGCCTCGGCCTCCCAAAGTGCAGGGATTACAGGCATGAGCCACCGCGCCCTGCCGGGAACTTGTTTTGAAAATTCAATTCTAAGTATGGATTCAGTTGTAGAGTTTCCTCAAACTCTTCAGTCTGTTTCTTGATTTTTTTTCCTAAATAATCATGTTCTTTGCCTGTGGTCATATACTAAACCACAACTCTCTTTCAATACCACCATCCTCCCTCCACCAAAGGTTTGATTTGCTATAAACTATCAATATTGAATTAGCAATTTACTACTGTTCAGAATTTTGATGTCCCAGATAATAGGAATCTTGGGGTTCCAGGCCTTTCAGTGGTGGAAGAAGAGGTAGCCTGGGATTTACCTCAAGGTAGCTGCCTCTTCGTGGGGGTCCCAGATCTACCTGGCTCAGTAGGAAGAATGTTGGCCCAGGATGAGGCCTGACCCTTCTCTCACTTAATGATTTCTGAGTCCCTCTTGCTGGTTCTACAAAATGGAAATTTGACTTACCTCCCAGGTCTGTTGTGAGGGTCAAATAAGAACCTGTGAACGTTTTCATAAACTTTATAGTGCTATATAAATATATAGCATTGGTAAAGCCATCTCCTCTATTGATGAGTCCTGCCTCATGTCTGAATTCTAGCATTCAAAATTTATACCTTTCCCTAAAGAATGACTTTCATGAGTTTTGATGGACAATGTTGTTTGTCGCTCCAATAGTCAGTCCCTTCTCCCTTGCTAACATGACTGCTTTTATTTGGGGCAGTGATGTGCCATGGATCCTGGATCCTGGATCCATCATGATTCATGGCACATCATTGCCCCAAAGGTGGAGCACCATATCACTGGTGTCCTGAGGGGAGCACCAAGGTGGAGCACCAGTGGACCACCACCTTGAGGTGGACCACCACATCATGCTTTTATTTGGGGCAGTGATGTGCCATGGATCAGGATGGATCATGATCCATATCAGTCAAAGGAATCCTTGATGGAACATTTGCTCTCCCAGCCCCCCATGCAACTAAGGCTGGTCTTGTAATCCATCCCTGGCCAATGAGATATAAGAACACATTTGCTGATATGTTGTCAGAGACAAGTTGTCTTCCAGTAAGAGGAGAACCAGCTTTTCCATTCCATGTCTTTCTTTTCTTTCTGTCTTGAACATGATTATGTGCAGACACAATGGCCAGGGCCGTGAAAAGCCATTTTGCAAACATGAGGCAACAAGCCTAGGGACAGCAAGTTTAGGCAATAAGCCTTCTCTACCCTCCCCAAAACAGAACCAAAGATTGTAGCCAGGAGAGCAAGACGCTTAGTGCTCACTCTTAAACCAAGCACAGAGAGGTTAAGTAATTTGCCCAACATCACACAGCTAGTAGGAGGTAAAGTGGAGAGTTGAACCCAAGGGTTTTATTCCCAAATGACTGTTTTGTTTTGTTTTTTTCCACCGCATCTTTTTTCTTACCTGTAGTCCTGGTCTCTTCCTACACTCATCCTGGGTCATCACACCCAGGATCATGCTTTCTAGCAAAGAACTCCAGATCTACATTCCCAGCCCCAGGCTAATAAGAGCCAATCCCCCTCACATTTCTGCTGGATGGTCTCAGGCTGTCTTACTAGTAATATCAAGCTCCTATGTCTAAAACTGAACTCATTTATCATTGCGACTTCAATACTTTTTCCTTCCCTTGATTTAGTTCATTTTAGTTAGTGGAATCCCAAGTCTCCTAGTTGTCACATGGTGTTGAGGACAGAATGTAGGTTTTGAAATCAGAAGATTTGACTTCAGATTGATCAGCAGTCAGTTGCCGAATCATTGAAAGTGTTGAAGAAATCGATCTCTGTTGAGCTTCCAGGAACAATAACCAAAGCCACAATGCCGACCTGAATTGCCAAGAGAGCTGTTGCCCTCTCTGGTCCCCTAGGGACCATGACTGTATTAGGGAGAGAAACCAGCATCACCAGGAGGCAGTCACTGCCACTAGCAGCTCCAACCCCAGGACATATCTGCTACAGTTCACCCAGCAAAACAGGATGGCATGTCTGCCACTTATCCTGAGTCTGTTTTTTTCTCTTTCCTTCAAATCATTGGTACCCTGCAATAGCCCTCAATTGCATTGTCTTTTTAGGTAACATTCTTCTCTAGTGCCAGAGGTATACCAGGAGACAGGAGCATGTCCCCTGTCACCAGTGACCCATCCCAATTCACTGCCAGTGACAGCGGGACATTGCCAATACTTTACCCACCACAAGTGATGGAATCTTCACTGCCAGCTGGCCAACAAGTAGTTCATCCCTAAAATCCCATTTTAGAGTGTGCTTCCTAGAATTGCTTCTCTTACCAACTGCCTTAGGAATCCCTGCAAACAGACTCTAGGCTGGCGAGTAGAATGCAGAAAGTTTACTCAAGTGCTTCAGGAAATATTTCTCTAAAGGAGGAAGGAAGGGTCGGGTGTGGTAGCTCATGCCTGTAATCCCAGCACTCTGGGAGGCTGAGGTGGGTGGATCTCCTGAGGTCAGGAGTTTGAGACCAGCCTGGCCAACATGGTGAAACCCCATCTCTACTAAAAATACAAAAATTAGCCGGGTGTGGTGGCAGGTGCCTGTAGTCCCAGCTATACGGGAGGCTGAGGCAGAAGAAGTGCTTGAACCTGGGAGGTGGAGGTTGCAGTGAGCCCATTTCGCACCACTGCACTCCGGCCTGGGTGACAAGAGTGAGACTTTGTCTCAAAAAAAAAAAAAAAAAAAAAAAAAGAGAAGGAAGGAAGGTGGGAATGGGCAGAGGGAGAAGCTGACTTGTGATTTGGTTGTCACTGAGGCCTTACCCCAAAGCCTCCACTCACAGCATTCCTACCTGCCATAGAGGCTTTACATGCCTTCACATCTGCTGGATTCTATGGCCGAAGTGGAAGAGCAGCCTGCACAGCAACTGCGCTCGTGGAGCTGCTTCTCACTCCAGGTATCCCAAACCTGGCAGCGCTCAGGAGCCTGCAGGGAGCTCTGGAGCAGTGTTGACCCTTCACTCGTCCTAAATTGAAGCAAGGAGGTCAGTCACTGGCCCTGGGCTGCCCCTTAGGAGGGGGCAGAACTTCAGATGGGGCAGCCCCTGCCACTGACCACCGCTCCCAGACAGGGGTGCAGCTGTGAGAATCGGCAGGCAGTGTGCCCAGCATCTGGAGGACAGGGCGTCGGCCCTGAAGAGGGATTGGAGGTGGAGCTCCACAGCATCCGCTGCACGTGACTGTTCACTCTAAATGAAGGAAACAGCACCAGGCTGGAGAACGGGGAGGGCAATGAGTTTGGCCCTGGGACCTGTGCTTGTGTCCCAGTTCCCAGACTTACTCACTCTATGACTGTGTTCAAGTAATGTCACGTTCCTGAACATTTGATTCCTCATTTGAGTAATGGTTATGATCATCAGAACACCTTGCCCTGCCTCTGCACGTGGCTAAAGTTAAACCAAATGAGAATCTGGAGGTGAGAGTCCATGATAAAATATTGTATGAGTGTGAGGAGTTCTGATTAATGGGGTCTGATTTCAAATAAGTGTGCATCAGGGATATTGAGGTCTAGAGCAGGGGTCACTGAGGCTTATGCCAGAGTCTTAGCTGGCAGAGTTTTACAAGGAGGAGGAGAAAGCTGCTTATCTCTGTGCTTCCAGGAAATGAGGACTAGTAGGGATAGAGCCCTAAAGGAAGGAGGAAACTTGGTGAAGAAAGAAGAAACAAAGAAAAAAGAGATGGAATCCCAGTAAGGAAGACGGAGAAGAAAGTGAAGTCAACATTTGTTAAATAACTACCCTGTGCTAGGTGCTAGGCTGGGCCCTTGTACCTGTATTCTCTCTCCGTAAGGGAGATGATTCTCAGAAACTTTTGCTTGCAGGTGAAAGGAAATCCAACTATCTTTTTTTTTTTTTCGAGATGGAATCTTGCTCTCGCTCTGTCACCCGGGCTGGAGTGCGATGGTGTGATCTCGGCTCACTGCAACCTCTGCCTCCCAGGTTCAAGTGATTCTTCTGCCTCAGCCTCCCAAGTAGCTAGGATTACAGGCACACACCACCACACCCAGACAATTTTTGTATTTTTTGTAGAGACAGGGTTTCACCATGTTGGCCAGGTTGGTCTTGAACTCCTGACCTCAGGTGATCCGCTCGCCTCAGCCTCCCAGAGTGCTGGGATTACAGGCATGAGCCACCGCACCAGGCAGGAAATCCAACTATCCTAAGCAAAAAAGAACTCAGTAAAATTCCAGAATTCATCACTATATAATTCATCCATGTAACCAAAATACACTTACACCACAAAAGCTATTCTTTTTTTTTGAGACAGAGTCTTGCTTTGTTGCCAGGCTGGAGTGCAATGGCATGATCTTGGCTCACTGCAACCTCTGCCTCCAGGGGTTCAAATGATTCTCCTGCCTCAGTCACCTGAGTATCTGGGATTACAGGTATACGTCACCACGCCCAATTAACTTTTGTATTTTTAGTAGAGACAGGGTTTCACCATATTGGCCAGGCTGGTCTTGAACTCCTGAGCTCAGGCAATCCGCCTGCCTCGGCCTCCCAAAGTGCTGGGATTACAGGCGTGAGTCACTGTGCCCGGCCCCAAAAAGCTTTTGAAATAAAAAATGAAAGGAAAAAACCCTCATACTTGCTTAGGTAAAACAAACACCAACAGAAAAAAAGGAATCTATTGGCTCAACAACCAAAAAGGCAAGGCTGGCTTCAGGTATAACTCGGTTCTGGGATTTTTGTGCTATCTCCGAGACCCGCGCTCCCCATCTCCCCTCTCTTGGCTCTGTTCTTTGACTGCCTGTGTTGGCCAGGATGGAGGTCACAGCAGCTCAAGTCAGTGGGGAAAAGGACTTGCTACATCCTCTGTCATTGCTGAGATCTCACCCCTCAGCACCTCTCATCAGGTCCCACACCCTTCCTGACCCAGCACCCAAGTCCCTGAGAATATGATGTGCTCATGGGGTGAGGGTTGGTGACAGATGGCTCTTATGGGTGTTTTGAAGAAGGGTGAGTTGGGTGGACAGTCACAGAGGACCACAGCAGAGGCCTTGTACTATTTTACAGGTGAGAAAATTGGCAGCAGGCGAGACTGAGTGACTTGTTTGAGACACACGTTGTCTTAATATCTGTTTGAGGGAATGCTTGATTAAGACGTAGCTGGGAAGGGGCAGTCGTGGAGTTGAACATGCAGTCTGTGTGACCAGCAGCCCATGTTTGTATTCCATGCTATCTACTGACTGGATGACCTTGGCCTAATCACCTACCCCTTTTGACCTTGGTTCACTTATCCAGCTCTGAAATTTGACAACTCTCCTTTGAGGAAACTTACGACTAGATAAGCTATAAATTCAGTAATGTCATAACTGTTGCCAAATACCTGCTTCTCTTTCTCCTGAGTATTTGTTCTAAGTGAGAGTAAACACAGTTCCGCTCGGGTATCATCTGATGGTTTAGGTTCCCTTTGGTTTATTTATTCACAAGGACTCTGTTTCTCATCGTGCCTGTAGGCGATAATGGATGCTTTGGCCTGGAGCGTGTAGTTCATTTAGCAGTTCAAATCCTCTTCCTTTTTCACCCTGCTTCCCCAGTGACCATTGTTCTGGGCTTCATTATAAAACAAATACTTCTTTCCACTATATTGACCCCAAATATTTCATCGATTCACTTTTCTGAAAGCCAAGTGTTGATTCAGGCTGGGACAAACAAAGGCTACTTTGTGAGGCTGTGCTGCAGACAGACCAGCCAGATTACCTTGTGCAGGACTGGTTGTTTTTTCATTTTCAAAAAGGCAGTGTCTTTTTAAGCGTAATATCTTAGTGGCACATAATTACACCACCCTAACAAATAGTCTGTTGTCATTTTAATCTATATTTACTTCTAGTGTTATCTGTTTTTTCACTGTATTTATATAGTTGTAGTGTTATATAGCTATAATTTAATATTTTGTTTATTTTACTTCATCGATTTTTCCATTCTGTGAACCTGGACTTCACTGTTCTCATTGTCACATTATACTCAACAAGCATTTATTTGTTCATTCAGAAACTCTTTAGCTAGTAACTACTTAACTATTCCAATATGAGTTACTTCCAATTTTTATCATCATAAATAATGTAATAAATGTATTTGGACACATACCTCTCCTGATCTTTTGGATTATTTTCCTAGGATAAATTTCCAAAAGTAAGATAATTAGGGGGAGAATTTAAATAGCTCTTAAAGCTAACAGCCAATCATGTGTGAGTGTGTCAGTGAACCTGTTTCCTCATGATCCTAGTCATTGTTAGGCAGGGATCTAGACCCGACATGGCGGCGCCACCCGGCGTAGCAGGCCCTTTGTTCGAGACCTCCCTTCCTCTTTGAACACAGCCGCAGACTTGCATACGTCAGAGGTTCCAGCTGGGCAACCACACTCCCCCATGACCTGCAGCTCACCTGCATTCCACAAGCTCGTAAACAGCAGTTTCGGTTAACAGTTTCCAGATACCCCTTCCTCATGACCCTTTTTCGACTCCTGCCCTAGTAGTTTCAAGACCCCCTAGGCCCTGTTTGTACAACCAGCTTCCCTACCTCTCGGGCTGTAAAAAAAGCCCCTACCCTCCTCCCTCAGCGCGACTTCCTCGGCCCGCACCTTTGGACTGAGGAACCTCGCCCGCGAGTCCTAATAAAGGCTATTCTCACTGCCATTTGCCTTGTGTCTTTGTTCCCGGTTCGGCTCCAGCCTCAGTTTACCTTTACAGTCATGAGTTATAATTCACCTTTTTTGGTAAATATAGGACTCCTCCATGAACTGGCTTTTGCCTGTCTCTCCCTCCTAATTTCCCAACAATCCCCAACTTTCTCTTCTATTCTACCACCTTCTCTCCACCTCCTCAAAATATGTAGGTTTTTTTGGTTGTTGTTGTTGTTGTTTGGTTGGTTGGTTTTGTGCTGTTTTTTAGAGACAGGGACTCACTCTGTAGCCCAGGCTGGAGTGCAGTGGTGTGATCACACCTTACTGTAACCTCAAACACCTGGGCTCAGATGATCCTCCCGCCTCAGCCTCCTGAAAAAATAGGTAGTTTTTTACACACAGAATACCTTGTTTTGAACATGAACTTCCTGTTACCATAGGTGCTCTACTGGAGCAAGACACTGGATACCAAAAGCTGCTATCAACCATCATCCCTTTGCTCAGTGTTATGGACTGAATTATATCTTCCCCCACCCCCAAATTCATCTGTTAAAGCCCTAACCTCCCATGTGATGGTATTTGGAGATAGGGCCTTGTGGAGGTAATTAGGTTTAGATGAAGTCCTGAGGGCAGGGCCCTTATGATGGGATTATAAGAAACACCAGAAGACATGCATGCTGGCTCACGTGCACGCCCTCCCTCTCTGCCATGTGAGCGCACTGCATAAAGATGGCTGTACACAAGCCTGGAAGTGAGTTCTCACCAGACATCAAACCTGCCAGTACCTTGACCTTGGACTTTCCACCATGCAGAACTTTGGGAAATAAATGTCTTTTGTTCAGGCCACCCAATCTGTGGGATTTTGTTATAGCAGCCCAAGCTGACTTACACACTCAGGATCCATCAGTCTTAATATTTGCGATGTTATTAGATAATTAGTTATCTAAGTAGATCATTTAGAATTTGTTTCCATATTTCTTACTTGCTTTTCATGACAGCCTTGTAAATATCCTCATTTTATAGAACAATAATGGTCAATAGAGACATCTGGAGAACTCTAAGTTGTTCAAGATGGTTCAAGGGCGAGGGTGCCATGTGAGGTAAGTCATTGGACAGAAGAGAGGACCACAGAGGCTGGCACATGTAGGGCCTTTTGTGACAGTTTCAGGAGTTGGACTTTTGACCCACAGAGGCTGGTGTTTGAAAGGTTTCAGGAAAGGAGTAACATAGATTAAGATGTTAGAGAGAGCTCAGACAGCAGTGTGGGATGGGCAAGGCAGAAAACCAGGGTCCCAGCTAGGAGATCTGCAAAAGTGAGCAGTGATGAAGGCCTGAAAGAATACAAAGTACTAGGAATGAAGGAGGACAAAGTTAAGGAAGATCTTAGAGTTGATCCTCATTTGGTAGAGGAAGACATTGAGGAGTGAAGAGAAAAAAAGGAACGCGCCCAGGGCACTCCAGCTAGTTCAAGAATTCAAAACACATGTATTGAGTCTACCATGAGCCAGATGGATTCCCTGGTGTTCAAAGGACATGTTCTCGTTTCATAGTTTATTGAGGGAAATGGTCTTCTGTAGCACTGGGCTTTGAATGAATCAGCTTCCTCTGGAAAGAGTTGGATTAGGCTAATGCAACCAAACTCATGCTACTTCTCTCTCTCTTATTTTTTCCAGGTCTGAGCTTCAAATCATGTCCAGGTCTCCTTTTCTAGGGATTTTAAATTTTTCAGGCAGCCCAGTCTATCTCAGTCCCCAACTGCCTTCACATTCCCCCACCTGGCACTACTTGATCTGTCTTTGCAAGTACAGCCCTACTTCCAGCTCCTAAAATCAATCCTCATGTGAGATAAGAGATTTAAGTAGCTCCAATTACACCTCTCTGGGTCATTTTTACTGTTTTTCAGATTCTGATGTAGTGTTCCATTCTAATAACTCACATTTTACTGTGGTTCCGATGTTGGTCACAAGTCCACACTGCTGTCCCAGTTTTGGACTGGGTCTCTGCCTTGTTCTTGTCAATTCCCGTCCTCCTGTCCCAACCTACGTATCCTAAATGGTGTCCTGATCCTGCACTTTTAAGGGTTCTGAACCTGCTGAAGACTTTTGTGCTTGATGTTATCTGTCCATTAGGATTCCCCAGCACTTGGTCTTGGAGCCTCCTGACCCCACTGAAAAGTGCTAGCAGGATAGGAACCTGTTTTCAGACCACTTGAATCCCAACTCAACTACAGCCTCCTTGCAGCACTTAGAGTGGGAGGGAAGTTTCAAAACCCTGTTTGGTCATTTTGAGTAGGTATATTTCAGGTCCCACCCACCCATGTTCTGCTCTTTCCTGCTGCAGTTAATTGTTTCAGTCTGGAACCTGAAAAAAAAATGTATTTAGCAAGTGTTAAATAAAATATATTTATTAAAATAATGTGATTTGCCACATTTACATGCTAAAGAAGAAAATTAAATGGTCATCTTGGTTGTTGCAGAAAAAGCATTAGGTGACATTCATTATGTATCTCCTTTGCAGCTAGAAATGGAAAGAAACTCCTTTAATTTGATAAAACATATCAACATAAAATTCTCAGCAAATCTTGTACTACATGATAAAACATTAGAAGATTTTCCTTTGGTGCATATGTTAATTAGCTTGATTTAGCCATTCCACTATATATATATATATATATATATATATATGCATGTTTTGTTTGTTTTGAGACAGGGTCTTGCTCTGTCATCCAGGCTGGAGTGCCGTGGTGCAATCACAGCTCACTGCAACTTCAATATCCCAGGCTCAAGCAATCCTCTCATCTCAGCCTCCTGAGTAGCTTGGACTACAGGCATGCACCAACATGCCCAGCTTTACATATTTCAAAACAACATATTTTAGATGATAAATATATATAGTTTTTTAATTTGCCATTTAAAATATATAAATAATTACTTTTTAAAAAAAGATTTCACTTTCAGATTAGGAGCAAGTCTGTACTTCTAGTCAGTGTTGTACTAGAGGGCCTATCCAGTGAAATAAGGAAGACACATAAATATAAGGCACAAGAGTTGTAATGAAAAAACTATCATTTTTCTTAGATGCTATTATAAATACATTAAAAAATCCAAAAAACTACAGCTAAACTATTACTGATAACAAAAATACCAATGTACATAAAACATTGTATTTCTCTATTCCAGTAAAAACACAGTTAAAAGTAGAATTTAAAATGAGATGCCAATCGTAATATAATTTAAAATGCATTAATTACTTAGGAATAAATCTATGAAAAGATGCAGAAGTCCTCAAAAGGTGAAAATTAAAACTTACTGAGAGATATTTTAAATATCCAAATAAAGGAGTTATACCATGTTCATGGATAGAAAATGAATATTTTAAAATGTTTGTTCCTCCCAAACTGATCTGTAGATTTGACGCAACCCCAATCAAAATTCCAGTTGATTTTATTTTGTAGAATTTGAGAAGCTACTTTTGAAGAAAAGAAAATGTAGGAGAATTTGTTTTATCAGATATCAAGATACATTACAGCATTTTAGTTATCAAGATGATGTGGTATTTATGCAAAGATTTTTAAAACAGGCTGCAAGTAGTTCCTCTAGAGTATAGAAAATGAGGGGAAAAAATATAATAAGATAAAAATTGACCAGTGAAGCAGAATAGAGAACTTAGATCTCACACACACGGGCTTGATCTATGACAGAAGTGGCTGTAGGTAAAGGATAACATTTTTAATAAATAATAATGGAACAACCGGAAATTGTTCATATTGGAAACATTGAGATTTTATTCCTTCCTCATACTATATGTAAAATCAGTTCCAAGTGGATTACAGACTGCTTTGGTCTGAATGTTAGTGTCCCCCCAAAATTCATATGTTGGAGCCTGATACCCAATCTGATGGTGTTGGAAATGGGGCCTTTGGGAGGTGATTGATGAGGGCTCTACCCTCATGAGTGGTATTAATGCCCTTATAAATGAGGCTTCAGCTCCCTTGCCCCTTCTGCCATGTGAATACATAGAAGGCACTGTCCATGAGGAACAGGCCCTCGCCATACACCAAACTTGGTGGCAACTTGATCTTGGAGTTCCCAGCCTTCAGAACTGTGAGCAATAAATTTCAGTTGTTTACAAATTACCCAGTCTAAGATGTATTGTTGCAGTAGCTGAATGGATCAAGACAAAGATCTACTGTGAAAGGCTAAATACTAAGCTTTTGAAGGCAGTGTAAGAGAATATCTTAGTAATTTTGGAGTAGATATCTTATGTAGATAAAAAAACACTAAGCACAAAGGAAAAGTTATATATTGATTATAGTAAAATTTAAAATTTCCATTATTCAAAAGATGCCACAAAAAGAGTTAAAATACGAGCCACAGAGTGGGAGGACACATTTGTAACATATGTAATTTTTTAACCCATTTCCCATTTGCCCCGAGAAATGAGCACTGGCAGTAGGCTGCACTTTTTTTTTTTTTTTTTTTTTGAACAAGAAATAGGTTAAAAGGGCTAGCATACAGAATATATGATAAATATTAAAAATAAATAAGGCAGAAAACCCGATAGGAAAAAATAGGCAAAGACTTGAACATGTACCTCACAAGAAGAGATATTCAAATGGCCAAAGAACTTATGAAAAGTGCTCAACATCAATGTTAATCACGAGAATGCAAATTAAAATTATAACAAAATACAACTACACATCTGTGATTGGTAAAAATTAAAAAGACTAACAATACTGCATGTGGCTAGGATGTGGAGATTTAGTAACTCATAATCCTGATGATAAGAATGTGAATCAGTAAACCTGCTGTGGAAAACAGTGTCGCGTTGTGTAGTGAAGTTGAACGTTCCATGTTTTTTAGAGATATGCATATGTACATTCAGTAAAATAAGTGTAAAAGGATGTCTAAAGCAACATTTGTTTTTTGTAATTACCGAAAACCAGAAACAAACAAAATGCCCAAGATATGGTATATTCATACCGTAGATGACAGAAGGAAAATAAGCAATTCAGTTTTAATGCAACAATGTGATGAATCTGAAATGTTGAGGAAAAAAATTAAGTTTCAAAAGAATAATACAATACAGTTCCATTTTTAAACAGTTTAGAACCAAGTAAAACAAATACATACAGTTTAGGGATGCATCCTCAGGCAATAAACCTACAATGAAAAGTGAGGAAATTATTACTATAAAGGGCAAGCGGTTACTTCTGGAGGGTGGAAGAGGGGGTTGTTATTATAGCAAGGAATAGAAAGAGGACCTCTGTGGTGCTCTTAATGTTCTGTTTCTTGGCCTGGGGGATGATTGCTTGGGTCTTCACTTAACAACCATAAGTTAAACTGTACATATAAATTTTATGCACTTGTCTAAGTAATATATCTTAAATTAAAAAATACTTTAAAAACTACCAAAACCCCAGATATTTCTGAAACCGCAGATATTTCTGATATAATGGACAGATCTAACTAGCTGAACAAACTGTGCACATTTATTTTCAGGATAAGCTTTGATTCTTGCTATCCACATTTCATTAATTCTGGACTCCATCAAGACCAAAGCCCAGGTGGCTATCCACCAGCTCAGAGACCAGAGACTCTTCAGATTCATTTACATCTTTGGTCTACTCAGACTGTAATATGATGATGATGGCTTCATTATAATAAAAAAGGAATTAGATACACAAAATTACAGGGCTGTAAAAACAGGGAGGAAAAGATTATCTCAAAATAAGAACAAAGAAAATCAAGTGGCCTAGATTCCATCACAGCTGACCTGAAGGTCATGATTTACCTAAATTTGTTCTTCACAGTTACAAGTTCTATAAATGTATTTCACAAGCTTGGTATGTGTATTTGGCTATATTTTGGAGGGATGTGAGTAATAAATAATAGTAGTTAGAGACATTGTCGGGACCTTGCTGATTTGGTATTTTGAATTAAAAGAATATTGTTAAGTGTTTTGTAAAATCTATTAGGAAAATATTCATATAAGCCAATTATTAATCTATATAAGATTTCAGAAAGGATGCTTAAACAAGGTTTTCAAACACTCTAAAGATCTTTAGAGGTCAAGGGCAGTGGCTCACACCTGTAATCCCATCACTTTGGGAGGCTGAGGTGGGAGGATCATTTGAATCCAGGAATTTGAGACCAGCCTGGGCAACATAGTGAGACCTCATCTCTATAAAAATTTAAAAAAAAATAGCTGGGCGTGGTGGCATGTGCCTGTGGTTCTAGCTACTTGGGAGGCTGAGGTGGGAGGATCACTTGAACCTGGGAGGTCGAGGCTGCAGTGAGCCGTGATCATGCCACTGCACTCCAACCTGGGCAACAGAGCGAGACCCTATCTCAAAAAGAAAAAAAAGATATTTACAGAAAAGGTACATTCCAGGAACAAATTATAATAGTATCAATCCCTGATAAAACATTAAGCTATGATTTTTAACAGATAGTTTATAATCATTAGTAGTGACGAAGAATCAGCATGGCTTTTCTAGGAAAAAAGTATTTATTATTAATCTCATTTCCATTTTAAGGAAATTACTAGGTTCATGAATAAAGGGAATGTCGCATACAATCATAGCTCAATTTTCACAAAGCGTGGATACTAGTTCAATTAAGGGATTAACAATTTTTAATTGTTCAGTTATTTAACTTGTCATATCAACCTTAAAGAACTCTATTCTTCAACTTGTCCATTGTAACACTTGATTGATATCTGGCTGAAGAGCTAGAAAACTTACTTATGAACTGTACAAATGACTCAGCACTGGAGGAAGAACTAAGACATTGCATTGGAGATTCAGACTTACAGGGATTTGAACATGTTCCAAAAGAGGGCAGAAAGGAAATGAAAACTAGGTTAAAAAAAAAAAGTTCAGCAACACAAGGTCAGTATTGAGAGGCTGTGGCTTGACATTCGTTTAGTGGAGAAAGACCCAAAGTTTTAGCCAAGTGCAATTTAAATATGGGCCAACAATGTGATTTGGCTATTTAAAAAGCTAACGTGATTTTAGGGTACATAAACACAGACATAGTATCCATATCAGGTGGGTGATGGTCTTGCAGTGTTCTATGCATTAGACGTATCACAAACAGTCTTCAAATTGGGGTATCTTGTTTTCAGCAGAAAATGATAAATCAAAGATTAACCAGAGGGCAAATAGAATTACAGATAATCAGGAAATCAAGTCATGTGAGGAATAGTGAGAAAACCTAGCAAGATTTAGTCCTAAAGGGAACATGAGAGCTACTGTTAAACATTTGAATGTCTTGCAGAAGGAGGAGGTTCTTTTCATTGATTGGTTGGTTAATTGCTTTTTCAGTGTGCTGCAAAGAGTGGAATTGAGAGGAAATCAATAGAGTAGTAGATTCCAAATTAAAGAAGTTTTACACTCAGGGACAATGAAAGCCTGGAAGGGGCTTTCTTGTAAAGTACTAGGCAGAGTCCCAGAGAGCAGGAAGAGCACAGGCAAAGGGGCTGATGTGAAAAACTAAGAAACTGCCTCATAAATGGTGACCAGCAAAGGCTTTGGAGCCAGACAGACTGCAACCAACCCCATCGTTCTATACTAAACAGTTGTGTAACTGAGCAGACTACTTAACCTCTCTGAGCTTCAGTTTACGTACTTATAATGGGAATAATAATAATAATAATATACTCATCTCACAGGATGTTTTGGATGGGTAAATAAAGTAATGCTATTATTGGTAACCCTTGAGGAAATTCCTTCAGTGGGACCTTAGATTCCAAACCTGCAAGGCAGCAAGTAAAATCCTGAACCTTGGCTTTTTATGATCTGATAAAAAAAAAAAGCTCCTCTGCCTAGAAATCACATTTGCCCATGTTGAAAATCACTATGAAACTGGGGAGTCCATGGCACTTTTTGCTAACCAAAATAGGTCAAAGAACATTGTGATTTCATGTCCTCACTAAATCCTCTTTTCCCTTTCTCTGTCATAGAGAAAGTAATAAAGTCCTAACCCAGCTTTGACCATTACGTCTCCCACCTCCTTATTGGAACATTCATCCAGCTGTAAATTCAGGGCAGAACTTTACTGCATTCAAAACCAAGCAAGCTAGGCCAGCTTTAGGGTCCAGGACTGTCTTAACCATTGCAGAATCCCACCCAGCAAATGGCAAGAGCAGTGCAAGGATACCTGGATTCTGCTTGGCATTGCACATCTCAAGGAGTTAGACCAGGGAAATGCAGTAGACAGAATTCCAGGCCCCTCCACCCCTGGTGAACATGCCATATAATTCCCTTCCCTCAAGTGTGAGCAGGGCTGTAAATGTGGTAGGTTTCATTCCCACAATTAGGTACAGGGGTGAAGGGATTTTGCAGATATAATTGATGATCAGTTGACATAGGGTTAATTGAAAGGAGATTATCCTGAGCAAATTAGATGAGCCCTTACAAGAGAGTAGGCCCTTCCTGAAGGAAGAGATTTGAAGTACAAAACATTTTCCTACTGACTTTGAAGAAGTAAACTGCTTTGTTGTGAGGGGGCCTATGTAGAGAGCAATGTGACAAAGAACTCTTAGCCTTTAGGCCGGGCACGGTGGCTCACGCCTATAATCCCAGCAGTTTGGGAGGCTGAGGCGGGCGGATCACTTGAGGTCAGGAGTTCAAGACCAGCCTGGCCAATGTGATGAAACCCCATTTCTACTAAAAATACAAAAATTAGCCGGGCATGGTGCGGGTGCCTGTAATTCCAGCTACTCAGAAGGCTGAGGTGGGAGAATCTCTTGAACCTGCGAGGCAGAGGTTGCAGTGAGCCAAGATTGTGCTGCTGCCCTACAGCCTGGGCAGCAGAGCAAGACTCCATCTCAAAAAAAAAAAGAAAAAAAAAACAAAAAACAAAAAAACAACTCTTAGCCTCTAGGAGTTGACAGTTGCTTCTGGCCAACAGCCAGCAAGAACAACAGCCTGCAAGAAGATGGGGGCCTCAGTCATATGGTCATAAGGAAATGAATTCTGCCAACCAGCAGTGAGCTTGGAGGAAGACCTTGAGCCTCAGAGGGGAATGCAGTGCATACCCCATTAAAATGGTGAGACCCTGACTAGAAAATTCAGTTAACTCATGCCCGGACTTCTGACCCATGGAAAGTATGGGATGATAAATTTGTGTTGCTTGCAGTCACTAAGTTTGAGGTGATGTGTTATGTAGCAATAGAAAACAAATGGAGGAGCAAGAAACCTGTCTGGCCTGTCCCTGTCACCATCTTGTGATAGCCACATATTCTATGCCATTGCAATAAGAAACCATAAGAAACCAGTGTGCCCTTTTGGCCAGAAAGGAAAGACAGGTCTTTTTAAAAAATTATTATTTCTTATTATTTATACTTTAAGTTCTAGGGTACACTGTCACAACGTGGAGGTTGTTACATATGAATACTTGTCATGTTGGTGTGCTGCACATTAACTCGTCCTCATTGCATTGGTATATCTCCGAATCTACTCCCCATCCCACTCCACAATAGCCCACAGGTGGTGATGTTCCCCTTCCTGTGTCAAGGTGTTCATTGTTTCAATCCCCTATGAGTGAGAACATGCGGTGTTTTGGTTTTCTGTTCTTGCGAGAGTTTGCTGAGAATATGTTTCTCCAGCTGACATCCATGTCCTACAAAGGACACGAACTCATCCTTTTTAATGGCTGCATAGTATTCCATGGTGTATATGTGCCACATTTTCTTAATTCTGGCAGCCCTGGGTGGAGTTTTGCCTCCCCAGGAGCCTGGCAAGTAGGAAGAAGTGGATAAGTGGGTTCTCTTCTCGCTGTGACTTGGCGGGCTGGTGCCCAGGCCAGGGAGAGACAGATGCTTCTGGGGCAAGGCAACCTCCAAACCCCCTCTTCCTCTCCCCAGGTAAGACTCTGTGAGGCTGTGAAAAGCACTATTTTACAAATAACCAACAGGCTGTTTACAAAGACTTCTTAGCTGTTCCCTAAAGTGATTCTTCCAAGAAACACTTTGCTGCAATTAGGTATGTCACTTATAACAATAAGGTGTATATATTTTTAAAGTATAATCACATTTTCCTTCATTTATTTATTTTTTATTTATTTTTATTTTTTTCTTTGAGACGGAGTCTTGCTCTGTTGCCCAGTCTGGAGTGCAATGGCGTGATCTTGGCTCACTGCAATATCCACCTCCCGGGTTCAAGCTATTCTCCTGCCTCAGCCTCCCAAGCAGCTGGGATTACAGATGCCCACCACCGGGCCCAGCTAATTTTTGTATTTTTAGTAGAGACGGGGTTTCACCATGTTGGCCAGGCTGGTCTTGAACTCCTCACCTTAAGTGATCCACCCACCTCTGCCTCCCAAAGTGTTGGGATTACAGGCGTGAGCCACCACACCTGGCACATTTTCCTGAATTTAGATTGGCCTTTGCCACGATTAACCCAAACCAGTGAGGCTTCGCAGTCAGTCGTGATGAGACCTGCATGGGTATAGAGATGGTTTCACCATGTGTTTCAGTCATGGATCGGCCACTTTCTGTGTAATCTTGATTATGTGTCACTCTTTCACACCTGTCAACTGGGGTGAGGCAGTTGTGACAGTCCGATGGGACTTTGCGAATGGGCAAGTCTAATGTGTACCTGAGACAGAGGCGCACTTGGGGCATGCACTGAGTGGGTGTCAGGCTCCCGGACCTCTGGATGAGGCGGTGGCAGGAGGGCCCTCCCCTTCAAGCTTGCTGCAGGGGCGCTCAGTTCCTTAACTGCGACCACCACCCAGGGAGCGGAGAGCCTGATGTGCTATGTGATACCCTAGCCCAGCCCCAGAAGGTCTGGGATATGGCATCGGAGCTGAGACCCAAAGGGCTGGAGCAGGAGTTAGCTCCAGGAAGAGAGGGAAAGGAGCACAGGGAGCCCGAACTCACAGATTTGTGGTGCGAGAATGATGAGCTGAGGAATGAAATGAGTGCATGGTAGCAAAGAGCCGAGGAGTTGGGCAGATGCAAGTCTGGAGAGAGACGGGAGCCAGGTCCTGGAAAATCTTGCCACTGTGCTCAGGAATCTGATCAGAGGATAATGGGTGACTTGGAGCATTTTAAAAAGGAGATCAGTGTGACCAGATTGAACCCCGAGGACTGTGATTTTCAAACAGTTCCCCAGAGCGCACAGTTTCCTCTGGAGTGGGAGAGGGGAGAGGAAGAGGGCTTCATGCTGGCACCTGCGCTGCATCTCCAAAGCATTGCTGCTCTCACCTGGTTGACCCGGCAGTTCTGGGAAGGCTTAATTTAGTAAGACAGGTCTCCTTTAAAAGTAAAGCTTGATATAACCTAGATGACTGGTTGATAGGCGCAGCAAGCCACCATGGCACATATATACTTAAGTAACAAACCTGCATGTTCTGCACATGTATCCCAGAACTTAAAGTAAAATTAAAAAATAAAAGAAATGATCTGACACAGCAATAAATATACAAATAAATAAATCTTCAAAGACGCTTTTAAGAAAAATGTCTCTGGTTGCAGAGAGGAGACGGGATTAGCAATAGCAAGACGTGCGGTCCCAGAGGAAAGAGATGGGGCACAGTTCTTGAAAGCGGGGCTGGGGGGAAGTCCGCAGATGGAGAGGTGTTTAGGAGGAGGCGAACTCTGAAGGACGCACTGATCAGGGAGAGGGGATTGAGGAGGCAGAGAAGAAGTGAAGATGTGTCCTTGGTTTTGTTTTTTTTTTTCGAGTGGCTGGTGGAAAAGTATTGCCATTCTACCGGCATCAGGGCTGGAGCATGAGAGGTAAGATTGGTGCAGATGCTGAGTTAGATTTGGGTGTGTTCCTTTATGGGTGTCAGTGGCACAACCAAGTAGGCAGAGTGTATGAGTCTGGAGCTGAGAAGGAAGGTCTGGACTGGGTGTGGCTTTAGGAGACCTCAGCGTATGGATGGTAATTGAATCCACGGTACACGTCTCTGTTACCCAGGAAGACTGTGCATGGTGAGAACAGAGACACGGGAAAAAGTCCTGGGAAGCATCCACATTTAAGAAACAGCCAGAAAAGAAGAGGCTGGCAAAGCCAACTGAGGTGGACAGTCCAGGGCATGGAAAGGAAAAGCGAAAATGGTGATGTCACGAGAGCCAAGAGTATCAGTAAGAACCCAATACTACAGAGAAGGCAAGTGCAATCCAGGCTCTGAGAAGTGTTTATTTAAAGACAAGAAGGTTGTTGGAGACCCTGGCTGGGGCAGTTTCAGAGAAGTACTGGAGCAAGCCAGATTTGAGAGGTCAATGTGAGCCAATGTGAAGATAAAAGATCATTCTTTCAAGAACTTTGTCTATGAGGGGTGGGAGCGAGATGGGGAGTAGGAGCAGGACAAGTGGGGTTGTGTTTTTTGAGAGGTGAGAACTTGGGCATGTTTGAATTCTGATGGGAGGGAGTCAATATAGGTGGAGGGGCTCTGCATTTAAAACACAAATCATAGTATGATTTTTATTTATTCCCTTCAGAACTTTCTTGAGCACTTACCCTTTGCAGGGCTTGGGCTCTGTTGGTTATGGGAGAGGGAAAAGGGAGGGAGAAAGGGTGCACATCAAGTTTAATGACTTTCTTACCTGCTCTCAGAAACATATTCAAAGTGGTGTTGACAAGCTGGATCTGGCAGATGAAATGCCACAGCCCCTTTCATCCTATGTTATGGGGCTCAGTCTTCTAGACATTGTCTTACTGATTAGCTTCTTGAGCTTGTTGGTTGGCTGTACCAGAGTAATGAACAGGCTGTGCCTAGCCCTGCTGAGGGAGAAGCACGTGAGCTCTGAGTCTTTGGCAAGCTGGAGGCCAGAGGTCCTTCCAAAGGCCAGAACATTCCATGGTTCTGGAGGCCTGAGGCTAAATTCCATGTGAGCAGCCCTTGTGCTTTGTTTTTTTTCTAGGTTGACCTATCCTGGAGAAGACTTGGGACAAAGCACCACTTATTTTGCTTGCGGACATGACAACAGAAAAAAACATGTGTAAGAAGGGAACTAGGTGTTCTAAACTGCGGTCAAACTATCTGTAATAAAGCTTTGCTTGTTTTGTTTAATTTCTAATCTGTTACAGGCCAATGCTTACTCAAACAGAAAGTTTGAGTAATTAAGCCAGTAATTTATTGTTTAGGGACCAGCATTTGTTCCAGGACCACGCTGTGGGTAGCTCACATTCACTCCCCTTCCATTGACAATGCTCATTCCGGTTCCTTACCCATGTCTAGCACTTAGAATGGTCAAGTGTGTTTGCCTTCAGGCTCTCAGGAGCTCAGTTCAGATGCCACTCCTCCTACAGATTCTACTTCCCTCACTCTTCCTAGGAGGGATTGGGTGTCTGCCATCTGACAGTGGATTTCCACAAGACAAGGGTTTGAGTGTTAGGAGTTTATTGGGAAAGAACCCCAGAGAATATTGGAAAGGGAGTGAGGAGATGAAATGAGAAGGGGAAAAGTCAGTAAAGGGATCAACTAAGCAAGCCACCTGGTAGACAACTGACACTTGGTTCTGCTGGCAGGATTCTGAGAAATAGGGTGGAGACACTCACCTCGGAGTTAGCTCCCCCAAGGCATGAGGAAGCTGGGTATTGATACACCAAGGTCATTCATAGGCAGGCAGCTGCTTAGGAGGACATTAATTCCGCCTCACTACCAGCCTGCAGGGCAAAGTGGTCTCCAGTGGCCAGAAGCCCCCAGGCAAGAAACTGCCTGTACCTTCCGTTGAAATGGTGGGGAGTCTTCAGCCTCTGCTACACTCTGCCTCCATCTGTAGTCCCATCAGACCCTATGGTTTCTTTCTGTTCCATGCCCATTGTATTGCTTTGTAATTATCTATTTCCTTGTTTATTGTTTATCTCTTTTTCCTAGAGTCTAGGACCTAGATTGGGAGCTCTTTAAGGGCAGAGGCTATATCCTGTATCTCTGCATCTCATTGTGGAGTGTGGTATTTTTCATCCCAGAAGATGAAAGAATGCATGAATCTGGGCCTTCCAACACCTCAGCATGGGCTAGGTTTTATCCTCATTTTAAAAGTTAACAAAATAAGACAGAGAGAGGCTATGACCTGCCCTTGGTTATGAAGCTAACTGGTAGCAGAATCAGATCTCCCAATTCCAAATCCTGGTTCTTCTCATTGATTACAGCTGCCTGCAATTTTCTCTTCCATTTCTTACTCCCATATCCTAGTTCAAGAGCATGCACAAGGACATGCATGTGTACACACACACACACACACACATATCTACACACACCACTGAGTGCTTCTCTGTAGATACTTGCTGCTTTGTTTTTTCTTTTGGGCTGGTGGCAAGGTGGAATGAAAAAGTGAGAGTGGTCTTCTAATAGATATTTACAAGTTGCAAACCCAGCTGGGGTTTATGGAGTTATCCATTCTGAGGTGATATAGAATGGCCCCAGATGGATTCACAAGATAAATGGAAGGGAAGGAGAGTGGCCTCAGCTCTGTCCTCTCAAGCCAACCATAAACTCTGTCACCTGTAGTCCTACGCCATCCTGTATCTCCTGAAGGTGTTGCAGATTTGGGGTGACTCTCAGCAGCCTCAGCTGTTTCTCCCCTTGACTGGTTTCCTAAAAGGACCAGGGAAGCTTGCTTCTGAGTGCAAGTCCTGTGCCTTGTCTTACCCTCTCCCCATTGTTCTCCGCTCCACAGCCAAATTGGGCTTCTGTTATTTATTATTTCCTTATGCATGCTTGGCTCTCCCCCTGGGCCTTTGCATATGCTGTTCCCTCTGCCTGGAATTCAGCCCCTCTGCTTCCTCCTACGTACCTTCCCCTCCTCGTTCATTAGGTCTGGTGTCCTTTCTTGAGTGTGCCTCCCCTCTCTGCACCCCTACCTTCCTCCACCCCCTACACCTCATACCCTCTTACCTGGAGCCATCCCACCTCCTTCGTGGCATTCATTCCAGTTTGCAAGTGTACACATTTGCTGAAGTCATATCTTTTCAGGACAACCTCCCCTTTTAGAGTCTACGTTTTTGGGAAGAAAGAGCTGTGTCTGGTTTTGTCTAGTACTTCACTCTTGTACATAGTTGGTACTCAAATATTTTGAATGCATGAATGGATCAATGATCAAATGAAAAGCTAAGCCTTACAAGCTCCTCCCAAGATAACCCTTACTCATCTTTTTTTATGGATAATGAGATGGAAACGCAGAAGATTTGGGCTTGCCAAAAGCCCAAGAGCTCATGAGTTGGGACAGCTGCAGAATTCCACCCAGGGCTGCCTGACTTCAACCCCCAAGCTTGGTGATATTGGGAGAGGAGGCTAGGAGGGGCCATTCAAAGAAACTTGAGTCCTATGATGTTCCTTTATTGATGCACACAAAATAATTCAGGTCTCTACATCATTTTATGTGCATCGACACAAAAAGTAACACTAGGCTACAGGAACTGAGCTAAAAGCAACACCAGACTGCAGGAACTGAGATCATGACAAGGTGATTTCAGCCTTGGTATGCCAGTCCTCAAAGGGTCGTGAGATGAAGGGAGATTCCCATGTTTACAATGAAGAGACCTTAATCGTAGCACAATGCAGAGCAATCTCCAGACACACACAAAAAATCTCCTGGTCTTTTTGTCTCTCTCTTGAGGAAACTTAACTTCATTGCTCAAATAATTGATGGGATATAAATTAAGCAGGATATAAATTATATCCCAAATAATTGATGGGATATAAATTAAGCCGAGAGATAGAGGTTCTGGTTGTAGCTGTATCAGACCTGCCTTATATCACCACCCATGATGCTAGGTTCATCAACCGATGGATTCCCAGGTCCGTCTGATTTGAGGTTAAAATTAATTCATTAGCCTTAGCTCTTAACTATCCCACTTGGGCTACTCCTCACTGCAACCTCTGATCCAGCTAGGCAGTCCTAAGTTTTACCTGCAATAAGGTCCTAAAGATGTGTCCTGAAAATTAAATGTTAGAAAGGGTGCTGTATAACTTAATTACTCTTTGCTTTGTAAACACACGCTTTGACCTTCCCCACTTTTTGTATCCCTTGAACTTCGTCCTCCCATCTCCCATGACTGAATACACAGAGCCCTGGCTTAAGTTTGAAGAGCACCAGCATTTGGGCTTAGGAAGCTGCTGCTTGTGACCAGCTAGCATCTTACTATTCATGCCAGTATTTTCATTCCCTCCCTGACTCCATTTATTTTCATAAAGTAATCATTGTGGAGGATATAACAGAACTACATTTTATTTTTTATTTTATTTTATTTATTTATTTATTTTGAGACGGAGTTTTGCTCTTGTTGCCCAGGCTGGAGTGCAGTGGCGTGATCTCAGCTCACCACAACCTCTGTCTCCCGGGTTCAAGCCATTCTCCTGCCTCAGCCTCCTGGGTAGCTGGGATTACAGTCATGTGCCACCACGTCCAGCTAATTTTGTATTTTTAGTAGAGACGAAGTTTCTCCATGTTGGTCAGGCTGGTCTTGAAGATCTGATCTCAGATGATCTGCCCACATTGGCTTCCCAAAGTGCTGGGATTACAGGCGTGAGCCACCACGCCTGGCCAGACCTGTTTTTACATTTTAAACAAAAGTTGATCTAACAGCAGAACCTTTTCTTCAAATGAAAGCCTATACAGAACCTTGATATACAAGCCAATAAGAGAAGAATGGCTCAGGCCTGACCTGGTGCCTCAAGCCTGTAATCCCAGCACTTTGGGAGGCTGAGGTGGGAGAATTGGTTGAGCCCAGGAGTTTGAGACCAGCCTGGGCAACATGGCGAGACTTTGTATCTAGAAATTTAAAAAATTAGCTGGGTGTGGTGGTACGCACCCCATTACTCAGGAGGCTGAGGTGGGAGGATCACTTGAGCCTGAAAGGTTGAGGCTGCAGTGAGTTGTGATTACACCACTGCACTCCAGACTCCAACCTGGGTGAAACAGCAAGACCCGGAGAGAGGAGAGGGAGAGGGAGAGGGAGAGGAGAGGAGAGGGAGAGGAGAGGGAGAGGGAGAGGAGGAGAGGAGAGGGAGAGGGAGAGGGAGAGGGAGAGGGAAGGGAGAGGGAGAGGGAGAAGGGAGAGGGGAGAGGAGAGATAGGGAGAGGGAGAGGGAGAGGGAGAGGAGAGGAGAGGAGACGAGAGGGAGAGGAGACGGGAGAGGGAGAGGGAGAGGGAGAGGGAGAGGGATGATGGAGAGGGAGAGGGAGAGGAGAGGGACGAGGGAGAGGGAGAGGGAGAGGGAGAGGGAGAGAGCATGGCACATGTTGAAAGGCTTCGGGGGACCTAGAACCCTTTCTATGCAAACCTGGCTCTGTGTGGCTGTGTGGAAGCCATCACTATCAAATAATACTTAATTTCGCCTTCCATAATGTTTGTATAACAAAGATGACAACTTTGTTGAAATGGAGCTGTCAGATGGCAGGCAGGGCCATGTCACACCCTGATATGTTTGGTTGCATTCCTGAAACCTCTGATATGTGAGCATATCTACTTTGCACAAGAAAGGTCGTCATGAGGGTCATTTATAACTCATGAAGAAAGGGCCGGTCAGCCGACGGGAGAATAAACAGGGTCATCGGCAGCTGGTTGCTTGGGTGTGGTCGTTTTTCTTCGTTCTTTATCGCATCTCTTCTTCATTCCCTACATATGTGCTTCCGTTTTAGTAACTGGGGCCCATGGCTGGCTCTCCTCTCCCTACATCTCCCTGTTGATGGACTTCAGTTCTAACATTTGGGACCCGCTGACCCTGATCCCTACTCCTCAGCCATCTTTTAGGGCTGCCGAGACCCCAGTTTCCCTCCAGGATGGGTGGCTGGGTCTTAACCTTGCCTGCTTGCCTCTTTGGAGCTGATGTCCTGCCACTTGAAATGATTCTAAAGTGCATATATCCATGATGGATTTACAGGTAATATTCAATAATGTTAGACTTTTTTTTAACTTCTAAAAAATCCCAACTTGTGCTTTATTTTGCATCTCACTAGCATTAGTGAAAAATATATTTTAACCTATTGAGCTCACGGGGTCAGCTTTACTTGGGTGCAAATGGTATAATAATGTCACAGTGAAGTATAAGCTTATAAGCATTTAAATCTCTATTAGAGGCCTCATGAGTGATTTAATTTCATTTTATAACAAAAACAAAAAATAAAAAACAATCCCATTCACTCAGGCTACACTAGTTCCTCAGCATTTCATTTCTAGATTGAGGTATCAGAGGAAACTCACTGGGAAGTCAAAAAAGGGAAGAAAATTGAAAACATATACACCTACTTAAGAAAAAGCCAGTTGGAACTGCTGTTACAATGGAAATACCAAATAGTCAAGTACTGTCAAAGATGACGATTTTTTTTCTTTCATTTTGAATTTTTGTAAATAAAGTGTTTTGTAAAAGGAAATCTTCATTTGATTGGACATAGGACCAGCTATAGCCTGCCCTCCAATCCCAGTGCTAGCCTCAATGCTGCTACTTCCCATGTGTAAGCTTTTGGGGAAAAGACTTCATGACTCTTGGAAGGATTTGGCCATGGCTCCAGTATAAAGGGTCACACAACCCTTTTAGGCTTAGAGGAAAGCTTGGGAGCTCTTGCTAGGAAAAATGCCCAGATCAACAAAATTTTGTATGTAATTTTGGAGTGTTTATATATTCCCCAAATTCATGGACCCAGATTTTTAAAACCCTCCTGTAAAATCTTTCCAATGTTGACACAAAAAGATTATTAAGGCCCAGTTCACAGTGGCATTGGCCTGTGAAGGTGCACAAACTGGACAGCCTACCCTAATAAATCATAGAGTAGGAACAGGTGACAAGCAGATACTTGCACCCACACTGAGCACAGAACAAATGGCAGGTGTGGTTCATGGCCCTGGATGCTGAGCTGTTGACAAACTTGAGAGGGACAGAGCAGCAAGTGTGGAGGCAGGACAGGGCTATGCAGATCTGATAAGAGGATTAGGTTACACTGCCCTTCCACCATTCCTAATGCCCTCAGACTGAGCAGCTGCACCAGCTTGCTCTTTCTCAGTTAGAAAAGTCTCTGTTGGAGCAGTAGCTGTGGGCCAGCACTCCCTGCTCCCGAGCACCTGCCTTTCCCGGAACTCCTGGTGTCAGGAATGCTACCCCTGTAGTCCAGTACCTGCATGCTCTGCAAGACAGCTCTCCTTTCGCCTCACAGGAGCCACCAGCCTAATTCTGGGAGTGGGTTTAGCTGCTTCTCCAGTGCTCCCCTGGCACCCTGCCCACTGCTCTTTTACTGCACCCACCACACTGTGCCACGAGGGTTTGTTCATGCAGCTTCACCAAGATAACAAAGACTTGCTCTGTGCACAGTGTCAGGCACACAATGACTACTTTTTAAATGTTTGTGAAATTATATGCTCACAACTGTGTGACATACGGTCAACCCACTGAAAGAATGTGACCTATATGATGCATGCGGGATGTAGACACTCTGGGGAGCCCCAACATTCATGAAAGCATCTTTCCTAAAAATAAAGACTGGTCGTGAGGAGCAGCCTGAAGTGGAGGGAGGAGCCTGAAGTGACAGGAGCCGCCAGAAGTGGCAGAAGTGGCAGGAGTATCCTGAGGTGGTGAAAGCAGCCTAAAGTTGCCAGAGTATCCTGAAGTGGTGGTAGGAGTCCCCTGAAGTGGGCAGAGCAGCCTAAAGTGGCAGAAGCAGCCCACAGTAGAGGACAGACGGTGCCCCTACTGAGCATGGAGGCAGAAAACTAAAAGCAGCTTCATGCCAAAACCCCTGAATAATGGTGTCCTGAAGCAGGAAGGTAGCCACACTTTCTAATCAGGGTGAACACTCAGAAAGTTTAAGGGGATCTTATTTTCAAAATGCATGCCACAGACCTCATGTTTGTTAGGCCTCTGTGCTTTTATTTTCTTTGAATTAAACCTTTTGGCCTTCACCCTGAATGAGAGGGCCTTTGAGGAGCTGGGACGGCTGCAGGACAAAGTTTGTCCAGTAAACAGGGCACTCTCGGATGATGGGAAAGGAAAGTTCTATGTAGAAAACATCCCTCAAGCCATCAAGTAATGTCAGGACAGGTGATGGCACGGTGACCTACCAAGGACGAGACACAGAAGGAAAACTGGGGTCTCTCATAGAGGGAACTTCAGAGGGACAATCAAGAGACACAGCACTGCCTCCACCTGCAAGCAATCACCTTTAGCTAGTCATCGTCCTTCTCACCCTCAGTTTCCCTGTCTGTTAAAGGAAGGCATTAGAAGTTGCACATGTATTTTACCCACAGGCCAGTCTGTTGAGGTGAATCTTATATAAGTCCACTAGGTTCAGCAGATAAAGAAGAAGGATCATAAGTGGGACCCAGGGCCTTGCCCATGCACCCCCTCTCTGGCCTCAACACCCCAGGGGCAGAAAACTTTTTCAGGAACCCAGAAAACCATTGCATAAACTGCTTGTTTCACCCCAGGGAGTCCCAAACTCCAATGGCCCCAAAAGCTGGATGGTCACATAAAGCGTGATGTTGGATTTGGGGACTTGAGAAGCTGTGCTTCCTCCCCAGGAGAGGTTGTTGCTGGACTCTGGCAGCTTTAGGAATATTAGCCCTAGGTTCCCAGACTAGATTTTTGCATGAAGACAGAAATCCAGATTTTTTCATTGAATTCACCTAATTTTTATAACGAGATGATTTTTTTGAGAAGTTTTAGGATTACAGAAAAATTGAGTGTAGAGTGTACAGAATTTCCATGTATGCCCTCTTCTTGGCCTCAGTTTCCCCGTAATACCTTATATTAGTGTGGCAAGTTTGTTACAATTGATAAACCAATATTGATACATTACTACTGGCTAAAGCCCATAGTTCATATTTGGGTTCACTCTTTGTGAAGTATCTTCTGTAGATTGTGACAGGGTATACTGACACGTACCCACCATTATAGGATCCTATGGAATAGTCTCACTGCCCTAACAAGCCTGTGCTCTGTGTGCCCATTTCTCTCCACTCCCCGCACCAGCCCCTAGCAGCCCCTGATCTTTTTTACTGTCTCTATAGTTGTGCTTTTTTTTTTTTTTTTTTTGAGACGGAGTCTTGCTCTGCCACCCAGGCTGGAGTGCAGTGGCCGGATCTCAGCTCACTGCAAGCTCCGCCTCCCGGGTTTACACCATTCTCCTGCCTCAGCCTCCCGAGTAGCTGGGACTACAGGCGCCCGCCTTGTCGCCCGGCTAGTTTTTTGTATTTTTTTAAAGTAGAGACAGGGTTTCACCGTATTAGCCAGGATGGTCTCGATCTCCTGATCTCGTGATCGGCCCGTCTCGGCCTCCCAAAGTGCTGGGATTATAGGCTTGAGCCACCGCGCCCGGCCAATATAGTTGTGCTTTATCCAGAATGTGATGTCATTGGAACCCCAAAGTATGTAGCCTTTTCAGACTGGCATCTTTCACTGGGTATATGCATTCTTTTCTGAAACCCTCCTAATTTTTAACTATTGAGAACTAATGGAAATTGTCACAAAACACTCAAAAGCAGAACTTCACCCTACCCCATTCTCTAGGTTGGATGAGTAGGTACCTTTCTCTTTCTTTCTACAACTGGTATTGGGAGCAGGGGTTGTTGCGGGGGTGAGGGAGAGAATCTCAGAAGTAGAGTCAGACACCAGGGGCAAGTGGCACCTGGTAGGGGATGGTCTTATTTCCCCCTTTGGACTGGCCCCTTGTGACAAGTCCCTTCCCCATCAGTCTGCCTGCCTTCTGGCCTCCCCTGGCTGCAGAACCTGCATCATCCAGTATCTTGCCCGCCCTTGCTTCTCCCTCTCCCCCTCATCCCCCTATGCTTGCTTCAGCGAGAAAAGCCACAGTAAAAAATCTGCAGAGCAGGCCTATGTCCCAGCTGTGCCCATGGCCAGGGCTTGCCCAGAAGCAGTGGGCACAGCCTAATGAGATTTAGCAGCCCTGGCTGTCAGCAGCAGAAGCCAATGATAACTGTATAATATTTCAAGTGTGGGGTTCACAGTTTATTTTTATACACATGCAATGCCCATTTAAGAAATGCCATCTTTGCATTTAAAGCCTGTGGAGGAAGCTTAAGAGCCTGGGGTCAGGATCAGACAGACCTGGGCTCAGATGGCACTGCTGCTGATGACGAGATGTATGATCCTGGCTAAGTGTGGACCCACTCTGGGCCCCTGTTTTCTCGTCTACAAAAATGAGCATAATAATGCCTTCTCTGAGAGTTATGATGAGGAATGATTGTGACAAGTGCCTTGCACACTGGAAACACTCATAGGTATGAATTCCCTTTTCTTTCTAGGAGCTGGAGGCCTGAGCTTCAGGTCCAGTTGTGCTATTATCTAACTGTTTTATCTGGGACTAGCGTTGAATCATAGACACACAGGCCAATAACTGCCCTGCCCCTATTTGTTTTTCAACTTGTTATTGAAAACCCTTTTTAAAAAATTGAAAACCTTTTATATACATTCAGAAAGTACACACACCATAGCTGTGCACCTTAATGAATTTTCAAAAACTGAACACACTGTGTATTCCATCTGCTTTTGTAAATTGAGGTTCTTTTTGAAACACAGCCATGCCCATTTATTTCTGTATATGTCTATGTCTATGGCTGCTTTTGCACTACAATGACAGAACTGAGTGGTTGAGATGTAGGCCATATGGCCTGCAAAGCTGAAAATACTATCTGGCCCTTTACAGAAAAAGTATCCTGACTTCTGTATAATATTCCATTGTGTGACTATACTAACATTTGTTTATTCATTTTACTGTCGATGAGCAGTAGATTGGGTAGTTTCCAATTTGGGGTTATTATGAGTAACCTGCTATGAATATCTCATATATGTGTTTTGCAAAAAATACGTATGTGCTTCTGTTGAGTCTATTCCTAGGAGTGGAATTGTTGGAACCCAGGGAAGACGTAAGTTTAACCTTATTAAAAACTGCTAGTTTTCCAAAGTGGTTGCACCATTACCTCCCCCACATGCAGTGCCTGAGAGTTCCACTTGCTCCATATCCTTCCCACACTTGCTCCATATCCTTCCCACACTTGCTCCATATCCTTCCCACACTTGCTGTTTTCTGTGTTTGTCACTTCAGACATTTTTTCTGCCTGCCCCTCCCCCGCCCCGTGCACTTGGATGCTTCTCCTCTCTCTAAGCTATTTCTATTTGTGCTTGGACACCTCCGGCAATAGAGCACTCACAGCCTCAAGGGGCAACCGTTTCATCTTTGGATACTTCTGATCTCTTAGGAGCTTTTCCTCATACAGTAGCCCTTCAGATGTCCAAAAAATCAGTGCTCATATTCCCACGGAATGCTATCTTCTCCAGGAAAAGAAACCAGAATATTTCTAGCTTCTTTAAAGTTACTCAAAAGACATGGATTTGCATGCCTTCGTCATCCTGGCTGCCTGATGAATGTTTAGTTTCTCTGGGCCTCAGGTCCCCCGTCCGTAAATTGAGGGAGTTCAATGAAAAGATCTTTAGTCATTTGAACTCCAACATTTTGTGTTAAATGTTGTCATGGGGACCCTTGAAGAGAGTTCCGTACACATCTTTAAATAGGGGATCACACCAAAATGCTCCTGTTCATGTCTACTGAACAGTAGAGAATGGAGACAGTAGAGAATGGAGTACTGCTGATGGCAGAGAATGGAGACGTTTATTTATTCATCTTCTCCTCTAACAAATTGTTCCTGATCACGGAGGATGTTCCACGTGCTGCCCTAGGAGTCCAGGATGATGGGACTGATAAAGGTCTCTCTTGTGTCAAATACGACTCTGGCAGGAAGGGGGAGTGGGGAAGTGGACTGTGTGCCTAGGCGACTCTGTAGCATCCAAGGGAGGCTGGCACTGTGCCACGTGCACCTTTAAAAGGCGACAGTCATGGGAAATGTTGAGGCTGATGCAGATCACTGCAAGCTGCAGGGTAGTTGGCTAGCTAGGTGAGGGAGGAGGAGTTTGGGCCTTTGGCTGGTCACTGGGGGCATCTGGCCTGGGGCTTCGCTCCCTCTGAGATGGGGAGAGTGCAGGCTTCACTTTCAGTATTCCCAGAACTTCCTTTGTAGCAAGAAATTCCCAGGCCAGACTTCTCTTTTGCTTTCTCCCTGACACAAGTGGGAGTAGAGAGTAACAACCAAAGGCCAGGTCACCAAATCCAGATGGCAGGCAGACACCAGCCTAATCTAACTGACCCAAACACTGTCAAAATGCAAAGCCTGGGAGGAGAAAATGAAAATATTGATTAGGCTTGCAAGACTCCAGATTCCACTGAGTCTAATAGAAGCACGGCTTTGCATATTGTAAAAGAAAAATCTAGCTATGATGTATTAATTCATGGAGTGGATACTCTAAGTTTTGTTTTACATACAAAGTTTTAGAATATGCCCAGGACCCCAGCTTGTAAGGATAACCAGCTTGTCAGGATTACAAACGAAAGCAGTGAAGCTTCAGGTGCATTGCTCATAAGGACAATGCTATTCACGTGTAGTAACAGAGCTTCATTTGGGAAGAAAGCCCTTACTGGCAGTCAGAATAGCGGGCTGACGGCTTGGCCAGCTCTGGTGTTGGAATGGCGAGGTGGATGAAATCCCAGGGGCAGCCCAAACCCGTCTTCCAATTTTACAGAGGGGCCTAGGAATGAAGGTCCCAGGGTCACAGAGTTTACTAAAGTAAATTGCAGTGTTAAGGGTGATGTAAAAACTCCTCCTGGCCAGGCATGGTGACTCTGCCATTCAGGGGTCATGTCTATAAGTTATAGGCCAGCGTTCTTTACAAAGGTATTAGTTAGAGATGAAACTATTAGTTGGAAAAGATACGCATTCTTTCTTGATAGTACAATTCTCCTAAGAATATTTAAGGATTATTTTAAACTTTTGCATGTGACAATTAGTGTATAGAATATTGCCACAACTTCAAAATTGAAAATAAAAAGTCATATATTTTCTTTCACCTTCCATTAAAAAAAAAAAAATCCAGAATGAGTAACTGGAAAAAAGGAATGAATTCTCCAAAGCATCAAAAATTTACTATAAGAGGAGAGAGATATGTTATGTAATGTATAATTTACTTTAAAATGTTTCAGCATAAACATTCTTATATATGTGTGTGCAAACTGATTTTAATATAGACGCTGCAGTTTTAACATTTGGAAGCCTTGCTCAGAAATGCAGACTTCAGGAGTGCTGTTATAAGTTATCAAAACTTTTTATTAGATCCTTGGCTAATGTTTCACCAGTAGTAAACATGGTTTAGGATCTGGGATTGGGTGTGTATCTTTGCAGGCACACCTGGACAGGATGCAGGAGCCCGCTGAGCCCAGCATTGCTCACAGCCTCCAGAGTGGTGCCCTGGACTTGCAGCTGGAGATTTTCCAGCCAGTCCCTCTAGAAGATTAGCTAAACCTTACTGCTAAATTATTGGGGTATCTGCTTCACACGAACCTTTCATGATTTACTGGATAGTCTAAAGGGCACAAAGTAGGGCCTCACAGACTTTTCGGAAAAGCTTGCATGCCTGTTTCTATATCTGCTTGCTTAGAAACAGTTTGCACAATTCCATGTGAGGCTTGCCTTCCCTGTACATGCCACCTGGCAGAGATTGCCAGTGGGGTCTTTCAGGCCCTCACCTTCCTCCCTGTGATCTTGGAAGGCTGCCAATAGCCACCGAACCCCGTCAGTTGTGAAGAGTCAACTGGCTTAAGCTTGACCTTGGGAAAAATATTTCATAAACTTAAAAAATGTAATATTGGAATCTCAAATTTTTAAAAATAGAATTGCACCACTGGTAGTATATCCAGGTGAGGTGTTACACATTTCAGGTACTCCTCTGCTCATTACTCACATTGTACCTGGTACATCATGTCTGCTCACTACCAGGAGACAGGAGCACCCAAAAGTGCCCTGTTTGCTTGGCCCATAGCTAGTGCTCAAAGAACAATAAATGCATTTTTCATAATGATATTTATCATTATGATAAGTAGATTAGGGATTGGCAAATTATAACCTAGGGGGCAAATCTCACTTCCTACCTGGTTCTGTAAATAAACTTTTATTGGCACACAGCCACAGGCTTTTATTTACATTCCCTTTGGCTGCTTTCACAGTGGCAGAGTGGAGTAGCTTCAGTAGACACCCTGTGGCCTGCAAAACTGAAAATATTTACTATCTGGCCCTTTACAGAAAAAGATTCCCCGCCCCTGACATAGATGGACAGCCTTAGTTTCTCACCTCGTGACTTCTCAAAAAAAAAAAAAAAAAAAAAACCCTATTCATTTTGAAGTCACAAAACTGGCTTGACGTATAAAATAGGTGGTACTTGAAAAAGCATTATAATTTGCAGTATGCTTTAAAATTTGGTTTCATACTTCAGCGTTTGTAGAAATCCCGAAAGGGCAGTTCCATGAGAGGAGGAGAGACAGGGTGTTCAATGATCACAGGGAGAGAAAGGCAGATGGAGGAGACAGCGTAGTGACAGGGCCCTGTCCTCTGCGTACGACTGAACCTGCCCCCACAGTCGTTCCTCCACTCCTCAAACACAGCAGTGGTCTGACCTCAGGACCTTTGCACCAGCCGCTTCCTCCATCTAGATCACTTTTCTCTCAGGTGTCCACCAGGCTGGCTCTTTCTCATCACTCAGGTTTCAGCTCAAATGTTGCCTGCTTGCAGAGATCTTTCCTGCTCACCCACTCCAAAGATTCATTCCCTTCCCCCAGGCACATTCTAGAAAACATTACTTCTTGTTTTTTTTTCCCTTCATGTCACTCCTTAGATGAAATTATCTTGTGGTTGTTTAGTGTCAGTCATCCTGTTAGAGTGGGTAGCAAGGCAGACATGAGCAGGGCAGGAAAGGGTCTTCCCAAGGAAGGTTAGGCAAGCATCAGGTGATGGTCAGGTGGCTGTTAAACTGTCTCTCTAAAATAATAATTGTTCACAGCCAGTGCCAGGGAAAGGCAGTCTCTCAATAGATAGAAAATACCCAGCCCGGTGCGGTGGCTCCTACCTGTAAACTAAACCCCAGTATTTTGGGAGGTGGTGGATTGCTTGAGCTCAGGAGCTCAAGACCAGCCTGGGCAAAATGGCAAAATCCCATCTCTACCAAAATCCAAAAAAAAAAAAATTCAGCCAGGTGTGGTGGCATTCGTCTGTGGTCCCAGCTACTCGGGAGGCTGAGGTGGGAGGACTGCTTGCTGCTGCAGCCTGGGAGGTGGAGGTTGCAGTGAGCTGAGATCACAGCACTGTACTCCAACCTGGGTGACAGAGTGAGACCCCATCTCAAAGAAAACCCCCCAAACCCTGAAGCTGGTGATCAGCCACTTCCCAATAAGACCTCAGGAGTTGGACTCAGGACTTGGGTGCGTGGGCTCAAGCACGTGCACTAAGAGGCAAAATGGTGGCGTTTAACTGGTATATATGACCGTCCTCTAGGAACACTCGCCTGGTAAGGGGAAAATGCCTCAAGTGAGCATGTGCACAATTTCAGTAAACACACTGCGCATGCGGCCCCTCCCAGGTGCTGGCAGGCCGCTGCTCAAGCAGTCAGCTTGCCCCAAGGAAAAATCAAGGGAGGAGAGATGTAAAACCCTGGAAGCGTGCCAATACATAAAACCCCAACTCAAAGGTCAAACAGGGCACTTGAATCTCTCAAGTTGCCCGCTTGGCCCTCTTCCAAGTTTACTTTACTTCCTTTCCTTTCCTGCTTGTCCTGAGGAAGGATCCTTCCTCAGATGAATTCTTTCCTTTGAGAAGCAAGAATCAAGTTGCTCTGGAACCATACGAATTCCCCACTGTTAACAATTCCAGACCCCATGAAAGGAGGACTCTTGTCTGTTTCACTCATCGTTGTACCCCCCAGAACCTAGGCAGTGCCTGGCACACCATGGGACTTAAAGGAAAAGAATGAATTAATGGAATAAGTTAATGGAATGAGTTAAGTCCACTAATTAATTCATTCCATCAATTCATTCATTGATAGAATGAATGAATGAATTGAATGGATTAATAAACAGTTAACCACCACACGGTAATTACTGAATCCTGGGTCTCTGCTTCTTTCCCCACCCAGCCTGACCTCACAGTGGTGAGCTGAAGGCAGAGCTTTTCCTGTTTATAGGTGCACAGGACCAATGACTTAATTTAACAAAACGGGCTCTGGTTTGCCCATGCCACTTTCTGTAACTCCTATCTAGTTGCTTTATTCATTCAGTATTTATGGGGGGCCCACTTGATATAGTTTGGCTCTGTGTCCCCACCCAAATCTCATGTTGAATTGTAATCCCCAATGTTGAGGGTGGGACCTGATGGGAGGTAATTAGATCATGGTGGTGGATCCTTTGTGAATGGTTTAGCACCATGCCTTTGGTGCTGTTCTTGTGATAGAGTTCTTAAGAGATCTGGTTGTATAAAAGTGTATAGTACCTCTTCCCATCCCTCTCTTGCTCCTACTCTGGCCATGTAAGATGTGCCCGTTCCCCCTTCACCTTCTGCCATGATTGTAAATTGCCTGAGGCTTCCCCAGAAGCTGAGCAGATGCCAGCGCTATGCTTCCTGTACAGCCTGTGGAATGGTGAGCCAATTCATCCTCTTTATAAATTGCTGAGTCTCAGATATTTCTTGAAAGCCATCGGAGATCAGACTAATATACCACTCTTTGCCAGGCACTTGAACTTGTGCCCTGAGGCAGCTTGCCATTCTGAGGGAGAAAGTAGTTAAACAAGCCATAACAATATGTGGGATGGGGCAGTACGGTGTGCCCAGGAAACAGGCAGGAAGGATGCTAGCCTTAATCTGCAGGGTTGAGGAAGCCTTCTCTGAGTAGATGACTTCCAGCCCAGAGAGCTGGAGGTAGATCTGCAAAGGGGAGCAGGGGTAGAAGCATATGGGGAACTGTTTTCCCAAGCAAGGCCCCAGGGAGTTACTTTAAATAACCTGCAGAGGCACAACTGGAACTGAGCTTGCAGTGGAGAGCAGAGGTGGAGAGGTGAGCTTGGTTGCCAAGGACTTCCATGGGCGAGAACCACTTGGACTTCTGTCAGCAAAGGGAGAAGCACTTTAACTGGGGAGCGTGGGGTGAATTCCCCCAGACCCCATGGTAATCTTGACTCTGCAAGGGGAAGGGGGGCGAGTTTCTTCCCCTTGCTATAGACAGCTCCCCTTTGAGGGCTTCTAGCCTGCACTGGGTAACCTGACCAGCAGGTACCATAACTGATAGAATGATACCCAGGGCAGGCTGAAGAGGTTCTGGGACTTTCAGTGATGAAAACAGGAAAAGCCCAGACCACCTGAGACCAGTTGGCCACCTACCAGCAGGGCTTCTGTTCAACCCATATACATGAGTTATGGTCATGGTGGTTATTATACTAATGAAATCTTTCCCTATTTAGTGATTTAGTAAATAGCACCTCTCTGAGCCCTGGCCCTGTGTCCCATTCTCTTTGCAGTATAGCCTACTGGCCCCAAACTCCCAGGACCTCCTTGTGTACTAGTGTGCTGTGGCTGCTGTAACAAATCCCGCAGACTGGGTGGCTTAAGCAACAGGAATTTATGTCCTCACCATTCTGGTGGCTAGAAGCCCAAGATCAAGGTGTCAGCAGGGTTGGGTTCATTCTGAGGCCTCTTCTGTAGAAGGTGGCTCGTAGATGGCCACCTTTTTTCTGTGTCTTCTGTGTGTCTCTGTCCTAATTTCCACTTTTTATAAGGACCTTGGCCATATTGGATTAGAGTCTACTCATATGACTTCCCTTTACCTTAATCACCTCTTTACAAGCCCCTTCTCCAAATGCAGTCACATTTGGAAGTAGTGGGGGTGAAGATTTCAACCTACGAGTTAAGGGGGGCACAGTTCAATCAATAACACATTGTAAGCCCTTCAAGGTCGAGGACAGTGTCCTTTGCAGCTCCATCTCCCCAGGTGCCTGATTCCTGCCCTGTCACTCAATGCTTGTCCTGCAGTGTGACCTTAGACAACTCCCTCCCCTCCTCTGCTTCCTCATCTGCAAAATGAGAGGTGGGCTCTCTGCATGTGCTCCAGTGATTTTGAGGCACTCGAGGTGACACCATGGATCATTTCTTATTTGCCTTTTGGGCCAACTGTGCTCCATCTCATGATCCAAGCAGCTGTCTTGGCAATGTAAGCTGCCAGTCACGAGGGCCTGGCCGGGTGAGAGCTTGTACACAGTCCTCTTTTGTCTTTGCTGGAGGCTGCCAGGAACAACTCAAAACAGCCACCTGAATGATGCTGGCCAAGAGAGCCACCCTCGAACGCGATAGGGCAAATCCGGTTTTCTTATACTCTTGCCTCCTCTTATGACCAAATTCCCCTGTGCCTGGCATGCTCTTTCTTGCCTAGGCTGTCCCTTCTGCCTGAAGCACAGTTTCCAGGGACTCTCCGCCCCACTGAGGTGTGCCTCCTACATCTTCCCGACTGCTAGAGTGGGCTCTGTCTCCTTGCCATTGCTCCAGAGCTTTTTTTCTCCCATGAGTGGTGTGTTGTATGACACTCACCTTGTCAGGCATCACTTCCTCCACTGGGCTGTGAAATCCGGATCTGAGGACAGATCCTGTGACCTCACCTGTGCCTCTTTGGAGCACACTTTGGGTACCTGGTAGGCACTCCATAAATGCTTAAGGCATGAATGGCCTGATTCCATTTTCATAATGAATTCCCCCCAAATGTTATTCATTGAACTTGCTGACAGTTTTTAAAATTTTCACACACCAAATTGTCAGTTTCTTACCAACTTCTTCAGCCATGAGGGCTGAGGTCATCTGCTGGGAGAGGACACAGGGAGGTGAGTCCTGGCCTGCAGGAGTCCCCTGTCAACAGGGAAGCCAAGTATGTTACGAGATGTGGTACAATATGTAAGAATCATGGAAAGGGGCTATGGGAGTCACTAACTTGCCTGGGAAGTAAGGAGGGCTTCACAGAGCAGGGACATTTGGTCTGAGTTTTGAAGGATGGAAAGGAGTCCAGCAAGTAGACAAATGTGGGTAAAATGTTCGAGACACATGCAGAGGCTCAGAGTTTAAGAAGGCTTGGCATCTCCGAGAAATGGCGAGCCGTCAGGTGCAGCATGGCTTGTCTGGCTTGAGATGAATCACGTATGTGCACTATAAACACCTGAGTGCAGCTGCCTCCACTCTGTGTCATTCTCTTCCATCAACCTGTGGGCTCCTTGGTTTGAAAGGCATGCATGAGAATTCTGTTAAGATGGGAATCTTCTTCCTCTTACAGCAGCATCAGTGGTGGAGGCTAGGCAGAGACTGGCAGGTGCAGCAGTTGGCACTGGTAGAAGGAAAGCAGCTGACCATTTCACATGGGGTGCTCAGCAGCACGCTGACTGGTTGCTCAGCAGAAACCCTGGGACATAAGGCCCGTCCTGGGTAGAACACAGGCCAGTGGAATGAGTGGGCCAGGCAGCTCAGGGCACAACCTGGTCATAACGGGGCTTTCTTTCCTGTGGTTGCTCTCACCCCACACTTCTCACTAAACACACACAGGGCTGGCACCCTCCCTGGACAAGTGGATGATAGAGGCACAGCAGAAAGGCCGGGCTGGATGAGCTCATGTTTCCAGGCCCCAGATTGCTGCATGGCCTCATAGAAGTCCCTCAGCCCCTTTTGTTCTCTGTTCTTTCATCTTTGGGAGGAGGCTTCTTATTCATGCCCTCCCGACCCTATAGGATGGTGTGAAGGCTATGTGAAATGAAGGGCATGGAAAACTCTAGAAGGCTGGGCCCATACCACCATTGTTATTTTATTCCCTTTAATTTCTACTCACTTTGGCAGCAGCAAGAAGATTCACTCCCACAGCAGCTACCTCTGGATTCCACGGTGTATGTGGTCTGACAGTTGCACAGGTTAACTGAGAGCAGAACAGAGTATTTGCCTTTGGGATTCTTCTGGAAAATGCCTGCTTACTGCCAACTGTGGTGCTTTCTGCAAGGTGCCCTCTCGCGGCCAGGCCCGCCCTGGATCATCCTCCTTGACACCGTTTGCTTCTGTGGCTTCCTACTTTCAGAAGGGCCTCCTGGCCTGTCCTCCCTGTTCCAAATTCTCATCACACTTCAGATCTCAGCCAAGTTTCTCTTTTTTTCTTCAGTAAACTTTCTTTGGTTGAGAGACGCTTGGAGTCCAGCCAAAGGTCTGTTTATCTCATTCCCCTTTTGCTTCTGGGGAAGTAAGCTTAAGACTGCATCCTTCCCCATGGACTCAGCAGCTCTCAAACCCTCCCTGAAAGTGAAATTCTAGCTTCCCACAATACTAAGTTATCTATTGCTGCCCAAAAAACTACTTCCACACTTAGTGGCTTAAATCAACAACAGGTTATCATGTTTTGCAATCCTATGGGTTGACCGGTTCAGCTGGGTAGTTCTCTTGCACAGTGCAGGGCTGCTGAGGTCACCCATATGGCTGCATTGGCTGGGGAACAGCTAAGACTTGAATGCCCATGAGGACTCCTATCCTCTGGGTTTTCTCTCCATGTCCTCTCATCATCTGGTAGTTTAGCTTGAGCTTCCTTACAGCATGGAGGCTGGCTTCCAGAGACGGTGTTCCAAAGACACAGTGTCCAAGTGTTTATCAAGTTTGTGCTTGTGCTGTTTGTGTCCCATGGCGAAAGCAAGTCACATGGTCAATCCCAAAGTCAGTGTCAGAGGGGATTACACTAGGACATGATTACAAGGAGGCATAGTTCATTGGGGGCCACCATTGTACAGACTGTCCAGGTACCTCTCCTTTCTGTTGGCCTTCACAAAAACAGCTGAAAGAGTAAACATTTGCCTGGCATCAGGGTCTGGGTGACTTAGGTAAAGAGCCCACCAGTTTCTCCTTTCTGCAATGTCCTCTTCCCCACTGCACATTCGCAGCTGGAAGTGATGGTTCTGTGCTGCGAACTCCCTTGGGGGCTTTTCTTCTGCCTCTGTTACTGCACTGAGTCATTTCCAACCAATATTAAAATCATGTTTTATGTCTGTTTTTAGCTGAAGTGAACCATCTAGTGTCATTGCCACGCCCCACCACTGCCCTTTTACAGATGAAAGAACTGAAATCCAGAGACTTTAAGGTCACTTTTTCGAGTTCTGCGGCTGGCTGGCAGCAGCCCTTAAATCAAACAACACCCCGCATGTTGGCTCTCACTCTTGCTGCTGCTGCTGCTGAGCTTCTTTGGTGGCCAAAGGGGCTGAAGCCACTTGATTCGCCCCCACCCATGGCACTCAACTGCATTTTCTTGTCTCATTTCTCTTCCACCAACCCCTGATGTGTGGCTCGACACCTTCATTGCCCAGAGAAGGGAAGCACATTGCAGATAAGTAACTTGTCCAAAGTCAAAGCTACTGAGTAATAAAAGTAGGACCAGATCTGGAGGTTGGGCTTCGAAATCCTCCCCTTTCTTCTCTGAAGAGGCAGTATATGCATGTGGTTAAACATCCCAATATTTCAAAAGGATGTTCGGTGAAGTCAGTCTCCCTGTGAGCCAGATCTCCAGGCCCAAATGTTGTCTCCAAAGCTGTCTGCTCTAGCCAGTTTCTTTCCACACTTTCAGCTTTTCTGTGCATGTACAACCATGTTCACAAGCGACAGCGTGCTCCCGATGCTGTCCCGCACCCGGCTCTTTTCACTCAAGGATGCATTGCAGAGCACACCCCGGGTCTCCGCACGTGCCACTCTCATTCTTTCAGACCGCCGCATCGTATTTCCCCATATGACTGAACCATCCGTTTAACCAGCCCTCTAGTCAAGGACACCAGATGCCATCCTTTATTTGAAATAGTTTTTCTCTCTTCTGAACATCCAAAGCAGTGCTGTTTATGCGACAGCTACAAATAAATGCTTAATTATGTATTATTCCTTTTCCTCAATCCCTCACCCCATCTTTCCCTCCCTCTACCCCTTCTCCTTTTCTTCAACAACTGTCTGTTGGGTCCCAGCTGTGCACCCAACAGTGCCAGGCTCCGGTAGGTCTCCTCGTTTTCCTTTTGGTTGCTGGGATCCAAACCCCACTCCCTGCCCCTTTTTTCATGGCCCTGTTACTCCTACTCATAGCTGATTTAAAGAAAATTTGTTATAAATACAGTCACATTTTTCCTTTTTTTTTTTTTTTTTGAGACAGGGTCTTAATCTGTCGCCCAGGCTGGAGTGCAGTGGTGTGATCTCGGCTCACTGCAACCTCCACCTCCTGGGTTCAAGCAATTCTCCTGCCTCAGCCTCCCGAGTAGCTGGGATTACAGGTGCCTGCCACCACGCCTGGCTAATTTTTTGTATTTTTGGTAGAGATGGGGTTTCATCATGTTGGCCTTGCTTGTCTTGAACTCCTGACCTTGTGATCCTCCTGCCTTGGCCTCCCAAAGTGCTGGGATTACAGGTGTGAGCCACTGTGCCCAACTTTTCCTAAACGATTTAAATATAACTGATAAATTAAAACTTAAAACTTTCAAAATAAAATTTTCCTAAACATTTACATAGTCAAATTATCTTGTTTCAATGTAACCGTCGAATGTAACTTCGAAATGCTTCAAACACCTTAAAATTTAACACAAAAGTTTTTACTGTGCCCATACCTTAACTTTGTAAAAACAGTTGTTATTACACTGGACATGGAGGCTCATGCCTGTAATCCCAGCACTTTGGGAGGCCGAGGCAGGAGGATTGCAAAGTCAGGAGTTCAAGACCAGCCTGGCCTACATGGTAAAACCCCTTCTCTACTAAAAATACAAAAATTGGCTGGGCATGGTGGTGAGCACTCATAATCCCAATTACTTGGGAGTCTGAGGCAGGAGGCCTGAACCCTGGAGGTGGAGGTTGCAGTGAGCTGAGATTTCGCCACTGCACTCAGACCTGGGTGACAGAGCAAGACTCTGTGTGGGGAAAAAAAAAAAAAAAAAAAAAAAAGTTGTTATTGACTTGACAAATTTGTCATTTCTACAAAATGTATTTTTAGACTGTTTCAGGACTGCCCTTGTTGGACCGCAGAGAGAAAGATGATCTCCTTCCCAGGTGCACTGAGTGGCAGCCTTGGGCCTGGACCGGTGGGTTCTTGGTGGCAGCGGGCATTTGCTGGTGGGGCCTCCCTCAGACCATTTTCAACTGTTACGTCAACAGGACTTACACCAAGTTCTCGCAATCTTCACTCCCATGTGCATGAAGTCTTGGGAACATGATGTTCTGCCGCCGTTTACAATGACCTTCATTATGCATCATTAGCATTTCATTAACATTAGCAGGGCTATATAGCAGTTTAATCTATCAGCTACTCCCTTAGGATATCTGGCTAATCCATTAACTTGCAACATAAATTACTGAACCCCCGCTTTTACCTGGTTATTTATGAGACCACTGGTCCTGACCTGCCCTTCCTGGTTTTGGCATGGTTCCTAGTCTTCTGGAAGTCTTTGACTTACTCTTAGTCAACTTATCTGCCCGTCGAAACTTATATAAATATACCATTTCATAAACAGACACACAGAACTTCAAGGAAGAAATAAGACCCCGTATCTACCAAACCTGTCTCTACTAAAATATCCTATTTTGACCCTTTCTTTGAATTGTAACTAGTTTTGTAATTACACAGTTATTTGTCTATTTTTACATATACAATGTTAACTTTTTATCAGTAAAGCCTCATGGCTTTTCATAGAGTCAACTTGTAGATCAACAACCATAGATCTCCAGTTGCAGTGATACGCAAATTGTCACTGCCTGTTCCTTTGTCCTGTCAGCACTAACCCAGCATTTTTTGGAAGGAACCTGGTTTTCTGAGAATAGCAAGATGTTTCAGGTCATTCTGATGTTCCCTTCCTCCCACACATGGAGTTAGCTTCTTTGAAGGGGCCCTGGCCACTGCGAATGAAATCCACTCCGGAGATTAATACTTGGGTACTGAGAATACACACAGGTGTGCACAGGCAGACCAGGGATGCGATGGCACTCCATGCCACTGGAAAGACAGGTGGAAAAGATGCTGTTTCCTAAGCTTGTAATTGTGTTCATAGTGCGATTACTCATATAGTTCTAGTATTACTACAGCTTTCTCTTTTACGTGATTTTTAAGTGGATTATTTTCTACAATGTACCTATTTAGATTTTTGACTCTTAACCCAAACTGATTATTCCTACCTCTGATTTTATCATTATATGTATGTGTGTATATATATACATACACACACACACACACACACACACACGAATTTTAGAGATAGGGTCTTGCTTTGTTGCTGCCCAGGTTGGAGGAGTACAGTGGCATGATCATAGCTTATTCCATCCTAGAGCTCCTGGGCTCAAGCAATCCTCCAGCTTTGGCCTCCTAAAGTGTTAGGATTACGGGCATGAGCCACCATGCCCAGCCAAGATCCATTATTTCGAGGTCGCCTGTATCCTTTATCAAAACCTTCTTTCAAGAAAGCATCTTGTGAAATTATGTTCCTAAATTATTGTTTTCATGTAAATGTTCATTTCTCATAAAGATATTGGATATTATAAAAGTATTGACACGAATATATTCAGTTGTGCAAATTAATTATATTTCTTATATAACTAAATGCCATTTCATGTCGATAAATTTATTGACACAAATTCATTCACATACTAGCTTCAAGAGGCTGACTGCCACCAGTGGGCAGCTGGGAAGCTGCTCTCCTCTAGGAACCATCACCGAGGCAGGTTGCCATTAATTATACACTTTTGAGTGATTTACATCCAATTCCACAAATGTGTCTTCATTAATTGAAGGCATTTTGAAATACTACTGGCAAATAGAAAGAATAGAGATGTTTGCTGATTGAAAATGTGCAAATCACATAGTAAGGCCATGGAAGAGCCAGCTGTGGACTCCTCTCTCCATTTACGAACCTGGATTCCCCCACAGAAAGGGGCCATCTCTTAGTCATTTCCATCTGCCTATGGCCAGGACAGTTTCCAATAATAATAGGTGCTCAGTAACTCTTCTCTGAATGATGAATGGGTAGGAGGAAGAAAATGCCATGGGAATAGTGGAGAAAATCATAGCTTTCCAAATAATTAACCCAGAACCATCATCCACAGTCCACAATTTCTTCTTTTAATTTGTCTTCAGCATTCTGAGGTAATTGGGTTTTGAGACAAATTTTAAATTGTTTCATTTCCAAAGTTTGTTTGGTCACAACATCTAGGAGCAATCCATCTGCTAATCAATAAACAACATTTAAATGCTGCTGCGAGAAAGGCAAACCAGCACAAAACCAATACTGTCAGCAACCCAGGACAACTCTAATTTCCTGACAGAAATCGATTCATAGCAAAATAATGATTATTGTAAATATTTATAGTTCTAAAAGAAAAAGCTCATCAATGCAGCTCTTTGAGCAGTTCATTTCCAAATAAAGATTCTGATGGGCCCCACCTAACCATGTATCTTGTGGTGGAGGACGTGATGGCTGTGCAGCGACTCTGTGGCTGTCTTGAAATGGGCTCTCTTAGAGGCTCTCTTGGAGGCCTGGGGGGCAGTTTGGATACATTCCACATGCGGTGGGGGAGGAACACTGGGCATGGAGAAGGGAGGTCCACACCTGGCTCTTCACTGTTTTGCTGTGTAATCTCAGAAAGCCATTTGACCACCCTGAACATTCCTTTTTTCTCATCTGGAAAAGAACAATAATCATATTGCCCAACTTAACCTTCCAGTTTGTGAGGATGAAATGAAGAGGTGGGGAGGCTATATCTCTGAGCACATATTTAATGGACTAGACAATTTTAGGGTCTTTTCATGGTTCCGTATTTCCCAAGAACAGGGTTAAGGAGCAGGCAGGAAGGCTCCTGAGAAATCAGATGAGTCATCCTGAAGCTCAATGCCCAAGGGAGTTTTCCTCCTAAAAAATAAGCGACCCCAGAACGAAGTGTTCATTCAGTAATATGACTATGCAACAGGCGCTGGGAAAACAAAATGAAAAGGACCTGTCAGGGCTGCTCAGGAAGCTCAGTCTAGTGAGGAGGGAGGTTGTGCAAACAGAAAAATGGCGGACAGAGCTAGACCAGTGCGACCACAGCTGTGGGAACGTGAATTGTGAGCTTCAGGGCTCACGGCCTGAGAATTTCATGTTGAGCAGCAACCACAGAGGGTTATTCTAGGAAAAGAAGAACAGGCGAAGACTAGCATTTCAGGGGAATCATGAAAACAAATCAGTTTCCCAAACTTCAGTCTCTTGAGGTCTGCTTTTACATTTTTTTTGGGGGGGGGGGAATGTCTGTGCAGCATGTACACCATTTTAAGTTGACTGATTTTGAAAATGTAAACAAACAATTTAAAAGAACTTTGTATGACTGTGTGAAAAACGTTATCATTTGTCATAAAACAGAAAATGACCTTAGAACATGGGCCATATCAACTCATTACTCATGAAATAACTGTCAGGCTGAGTTTGTTTCTGAGGCTAAAGGGGTGACCAAGACTGACAGAGGTAAGGGAGGGAGATAATGTCACATAGGAATGGACGTCACGTAGAAAATATGAAGTGTCTTACGAGGGTTACTTTAGATGGGTTTCTAGGGGTGAGGGTTAGGGGTTGGAAGATGTCATTTGAGTCGAGGACTACAGTGTTGGAGCTAAACACCTTAACATCAAAACCAAAAACAAGGTCATTACATTTCCACCAGACTCAGCTGCCTGCTGAAGGCTGCGCCACAGCAGAGAAATGAATGAGCGAGTGTTGCAGGCGCACACACCTAGCGCAGACTTGTTGCGGGACAAAAAGAGACGTGAGGAAGTCGCCATGTCACGTGTGATCTTACGCTGCTCAGTGCTCTGTAGCCCCTAAAACCCAGCCGGGTGGCCCAAAAGAAAGCACCCCACGCTTCAGGAAACGCCGCAGCTTCCAGCGGGATGCAGGTTGGGAGCACCCCGATGGACACATCAGTAAACTGAGAGCAAGAAAAGTTAATTCGCTGCCCCAAATTAGGTAGTGAGAGGTAGCGCTGCGACACGAAGCGTGCCCAGAACTCTCCTTCCACGCCCAGCCCAGCAGTCCCACATGCCGCGGGTCTAAGGTCGCCTTGGCAAAGGCCGGGCAAAACCGCCAGACTCCTGATCTCGAGATCCTTGCTCCGGCCCTCCCGAGGGCCCCTCCCTGGGCGTGGCTCAAAACGAGGCGCGGCGGATCCGCGGAGCAGGATAAAAAGCACGGCCTCCAGCTGCGAGCATGCGCGTTAGGTCGGCCCTGCCGGGCCGCGCTCGGCGCCGGGGGAGGGTCACCCGAGGCGGACGTCCGCTACGCAGGCGTCTGCGCCCCGTGGGGAGGAGGGCGAAGACTCCATCCGCCATGTTGGATGCCGCAGATTCGCCATAACCCCGCTGGCTCTTTTCTTAAAAAAATAAAAATAAAAAGCGAAGCGTCAGCAGGGCGCCCCGCCTCCTCGGTTGGCACGGGAGGGGCCCAGAAGAGCCCGAGGCTTTTTTTTCCTCCGCGGTGGGGCGTTGCCATGGAGACGCGGGCGGCAGGTGAGCCGGGCTGGGGTTGGGGTGAGACTGGGTGGGGTGGGGCGCGGCGCGGCGCGCGGGAAGCCGTTTCGAGCGTCGAGTCGGGAAGCAGCGCGCCGGCCGCGGAGGGATCCGGGTCTGGGGAGGAGAGCGAACGTAGTTGCGTTCTGCGGCTCACGTTCAGTCGCTGGGGTATCCCGCCGCAGAAAAATGAAAAGCAAGGAGGGAGCTAGTGGAAGAACACGCGCCCGGCCGTTTCCACGGCAATGGGTGGCGTCGGGGCGCGCGTCAGTGGCGGAACGCAGTGGGCGCGAGGTTCGAATCCAGGCGGTGCCAGGTCTTTGACTGAGTGGACCTTGGCGGGTCTTCCTTCTTGCCTGGCCTCAGATTCCTCCTCGGCGAAATGAGTACCTCCTGCAGGCTACCCGGCCGCCGGCTGGACCTGATAGATTGACAGATATTCCACTTGACACCCGGTGCAAGTCTTTTAACCTTGAGCTTGGGGTCCTTCACCTGTAATTACTACAAGCTTCCACATTTGGGCACTGACTTAACACATTTTGCTGCTCAGCTCTTTTAGAACTCTTAATTTGTAGGTCATTTATTATGAGAAACAGAAGTTCAGAGAGGTCAACATCATACATTTTAAAAACGATAGAACTGGGGCTTTAAAAATTAACTTCCTCCAACTTGGGCTAAAATCCAAACTCCTGCGTGCTCGCCTGACTTGTACCTCTGTCTTCTTAGAATAGGGTTTGGCTCATGTAAGTGTTCAGTATATACTTAGTGAATGAAAGAACGAACGCGCTAACTGATCACGCCTGCCCATCGGTCTGGCTTTTTTTTGTTGTTGAGCCCAAGTGACCTTTTGGAGATGCAAACATCGTGTCACTGGGACTTACCCTGCACAGCTGCCTCTCTCCAGTTGTATGTTCTGAGCCTACCAGTTCATCTACGGAAACATCTGTAGTGTGTGTCCCCATGCTGAAGGAAGTGGCGTGTCACTACCTCTAACCCCCAGGGTCGGGTTAACCCCCTTTCCTGACTTTAGTTCAAATAACAGCTTTGCAAGGAGTCCTTCTGCACGCCAGGCAGGGGTAAAGAGCGGTGCCAGGCGTAGTCCTGCCTCCACCTGCTGCGGTGCTAGATGTGGGAGAATGTGTCCTGGAGTGACAGAGTGGGCCCAGAGCCGAGTATTGGGTCAGGAGACCCGAACTATATCAGGCATGCTTTTTTAAATTTAATTTTTTTAATCTTTTGAGGCGGAGTCTCGCACTATCACTCAGGCCGGGGTGCGATGGCGCAATCTCCGGTCACTGCAACCTCTGCCTCCCGAACTCAAGTGAACCTCCCACCTCAGCCTCCCAAGTACCTGTGACCACAGGTGCGCTGATGAGCTGTGGTGCCCAGCTAATTCAGGTATGCTATCTTATGTTAGCCTAAAATGAGCACTGGAGAGACCTGCTCTCCAAATACAGGTTGAGCATCCCTAATCCAAAAATCCGAACTCGGAAATGCTCCAAAGTCTGAAACTTTTGAGCACTGACATGAGGCCACAGTGGAAAATTTTCTATCTGACCTCGTGAAGGTTCTCAGTAGAAATGCAGTTGCATAACTGGGCGCAGTAGCTCACGCCTGTAATCCCAGCACTCTGGGAGTCTGAGTCTGGAGGGTCGATTGAGTCCGGGAGTTCAAGACCAGCCTGGGCAGTGTAGTGAAACCCCCATCTTTTTCTCAACAAAACAAAACAAAACAACAAACAGTTACACAACTGTAAAGACGATGCTGTTAACATTCAGAAAGAAATGCAGGCTGAACAGCAGACTTAAAGCCAGCCATTGTTTATCATTCTGTTGTTTTGCAGCTGACACATGTGTTCTGGTGATGCTGCTGTGCTGCTTAGGTACCTTGAACACCTTGTTTTTCACTGTATTAATGGTGTGTCATATTTTTTACTGGTAAGGACTTCTGTGTAAATAAATGTAAGAAAGTGATCATCTTATTGGTAGCATAGAAATTGAGAGTCAGGAATGGTGGCGATGCCAGACAACCACATATTGCCCATATGCGTGGCTGAGATAGTGACACGTTTGCTTTCTGATGGTTCATTGTACACTAACTTTGTTTCATGATCAAAATTAAAAATATTGTAAAATTACCTTCAGACTGTGTGTATAAGGTGTTCATCAAACATAAATAAATTTCATATTTAGACTTGGGTCCCATCCTCAGGTTATCTCACTATGTATATGCAAATATTCCAAAATCCGAAAACATCTGGAATTCTGTAACTTCGGGTCCCAAGCATTTTGGATATGGGATCCTGAAACAGTGGTTTATTTGGGAATAACAGGGGATTGCAATTTAGATACGTGTGCTATGCTGGATCATAGGCACATCCAAAGAAGTTGGGGCAAGTGGAAACTTTTAAAGACCGAAGGGAAGTCCACCTAAGCGGTTTTGAAACAAAGACCATTGGTTTTAGAGGCTTATTGTAGGAGTTGGCATTAGTCCATTGGAGACAGGTGCACCGGGCAAGTGTCCTGTGCAAGCAACAGGCTGTAAGGAATTCCTGACGTAGTTCCTGTCATAGGCAATACTTGCACGAGGGCCTTTCCTTCATATCCTCTGCCTCCATTTTGTTTAAGAGTTTCACATGAGTGACTCCATTTTGATAAACATGAACTATCTTCTCGATTGGTACCTTCCTCCTCCCACATTGTTGCTTGTGTAGAGAGAATGAGTTGTCCATTTCTCCACTTCTGGAATTTACCCAAGAGTTTTAAAGAAGAACCCTGGACGTATGTTGAAGTTGCCTTCAATTTCCAGCTGTACCAAATGAGAAAAGATCATATTTTAAAACGTGTTACTGTCAACTCATGGTCAGCTAATTTCTGAAGAGTTTCCTGTTTTGGTTAATTTAGGAAAGGGAATACCATGAATGATAACGAGGTGGAGTTGCATGTGGTCTACAGAGCACAGCTGTAGGTGGCAAATGAGCTGAGATGGTCATTGTGTGAATTGGAGCCCTGTTTCCACAGTGCTCCCTTCTCATTGGGCTTCTCCTTTACCTCCGGTGAAAGGGTTCCTGTTTCTTGTCTCCCCATACCTTGCAATTTACATAACTTTTCAAAGATAGCTATCGTTAAGTAGAATTAAGCTCTTGCCTAGAGCAAGGGCAGTCAGGAATCAGATATATTAAAAAGTCTCCTTAATTGCATTTCCTTTTATAGATAGTGTCAAGCATACAGCCTCTGAAAAGTTCTGCACCAAGATGGGTTGATTATGTAGAAGAGATTTAGTCTAGAGTTAAGTTTTCCCTCTCTTCTCAGCTGTTTACCCGGTTAAACTTTCACTGTTCTTGCAGTTTCTCAAGGACAGGCATCAACTTTAAGGGCTGGAACATTTAGGAGGGTGGAAAGAGCCCGTGCTCTGGGCCCAGAGATCTGCTTCTCACCAGATTCCTGACCTAAGGGAAGTCACAGAGCCCGTCGCACCCCAGTCCCTTCATTGGCAAAGGAGACACAATCCTGCCACAGGTGGCTGCTGATGGCATTCAGGAAATGGAATTTGTCTCTTCCCTTCCCAGAACCAGACTTCCCAGTGTATAGCTCAGTACATTGTCATCCACTCGCTTCTTGAAAGCATTTGTGAATGGAAAGGCAGAGCCTCCCAGACTCAGGTCATCCTGCCACATCAGCCTCCCGAATAGCTGGGACTACAGGGGTGCACCACCACACCTGGCTAATTTTTGTATCTTTTTGTAGAGATGGGGTGTCATCAGGTTGACCAAGCTGGTACTGAACTCAGCCCAAGAGATCCCCCCACCTCGGCCTCCCAAAGTGCTAAGATTATGGCTTGAGTCACTGTGCCAGGCTGAGTAATTTTTTTTTAATAAGTCATTTTTTAACATAAATAAAATTAATTTATTGACACGGAGTTTCGCTCTTTGCCCGGGTTGGAGCGCAATGGTGTGATCTTGGCTCACTGCAACCTCTGCTTTCCAGGCTCAAGCGATTCTCCTGCCTCAGCCTCTCAACACTTTGGGAGGCCGAGACGGGCGGATCACGAGGTCAGGAGATTGAGACCATCCTGGCTAACACGGTGAAACCCCGTCTCTACTAAAAATACAAAAAATTAGCTGCGCGTGGTGTCAGGCGCCTGTAGTCCCAGCTACTGGGGAGGCTGAGGCGAGAGAATGCCGGGAACCCCGGAGGAGGAGCTTGCAGTGAGCTGAGATCGCGGCCACTGCACTCAGCACTGTGCACAGAGCGAGACTCCGTCTCAAAAAAAAAAAAAAAAAAAGAGAGGAAAAAGCAGAGCAAAGCAAAATAGACATTTTAAACATATTAGCAGATTTAATGTTGCCTCCCTTTTTTTTCAAGGAACACAAAATATATAGATAATTGAGTTTGCTTATAAAGATAATGTTTGGCATATTAATAGAAAACAGGGACTTAAAATTGGGTGACATGATTTTCTTTTTTTAAATTAAAAAAACTAACTTGACAAATTATATTTGTTTATGGGGTATAATGTGATGTTATGATTCATGAGTATAATGTGGAATAATTAAATCAAGTGAATTAACATATCTATCACCTCAAATAGTTATCATTTTGTGGTAAGTAAACATTTAAAATGTACTCTTAGCGAATTCAAAATGTACATTATTACTGTATTCACCATGCTGTGCAATATGTCTCAAAGAAAAAAACTATTCCTCTTGTCTAATTGAGGCTTTGTACCCTTTGATCATCGTTTTCTCCTGCACCCTCAGGCTCTAGTACCCACTATTCTACTCTCTGCTTCTTTGAGCTCCACTGTTTTAGAGTTCACATGTAAGAGAAAACGTGCAGTGTTTGTCCTTCTGTGCTGGCTTATTTTACGTGGCACAGTGTTCTCCAGTTTCATCGACGTTGTCACAAATGACAACATTTCTTTTTTACAGCTGCATAATATTCCATTGTGTATATGTCCCACATTAAAAAAGTCATTCACGTGTTGTTGGCCACTGAGGCCGATTCCATACTTGGCTATCGTGAATGGCACTACAGTGAACATGGTTCAGTCATCCCTTTCAATATACTGGTTTAAAATCTTTTGAGTTCTTTTAAATCATGTAATACATGGAGCTGCAAAAGGTGGAACTCTGGAATCGGGTGCCTTTGTGTTCAACACAGTCAGATCAAGGCAGGATGGGTGGGGTAGGGACCTGGCCTCAGAGGATGCCAGTGGAAACTGCAGGTTGTCCGAATAGGAAAGGGGCAGCATCCCATAGTGGGCAGTGGGGGAAAAGAGGACCAGCTCAGCCATGGGACCTGGAGCCAAGGACCAGGAGAGCTTGGGGTGTCCTGGTATCTCTGGAGGGCATTTTAATTCAGCCCCAAGGCTCCTTGTAGGGCCCTAACTGGCTTCCTTCTTAGTGTTAGATATTCTCCTTGGTTCCCTGCTGGTGGGCCTCTTCTTCAGGAGTTGCTACCATTTCTCTTCCCCTTAGGGTTATTATTATTGCTTATTATTATTATTATTATTATTATTATTTTACTATCAAGCTGGTCATCGTTTACCTAGATGTTTATGCCAAACTTTGTGCAGTTTGCTAGGGATGCAAAGTCCAATATGACATGTTCTTCCCTCTTGAGGATTTCATGCAGTCCTGGCAGTGGAAAATGGATTCCTTTAGGAATGGGGCTAGGTGCTGTGATGGAAGTAAGCCTTGAGTATTGAGGGCTTCAGAGTGGGTGCATCTACCCCAGCCTGAGGGATTGTGGGAAGGCTTCCTGAAGGAGGAGATGTGTTGAGTTGGGTCTTGTGGGGTGAGCAGAGGTGCCCTGTAGAAAGAAGGGACAGCTGGTGCAGTGACACAGGTGTGGCCCACCCTTTGTGACCAGGTGAGTACTGAGCTTGGGGAGGGGCATGGGGTGCTGGAGGTCTGTGATGAAGGGCCTTTGAGTAGTGGGAAGCTGTTAGGACTTTATTTTGGAAACTTTGAGGGACAGAAAGATAACAAGGCTGGCGGATTGGCCTTTCAGAAAGAAAGATCTCTGGCAGCTGCCAAGAGACAGGTTTTTTTTTGTATGTGTGTACTATATACTGAAATGCATAGACCTTAAGTGTAGAGTTTGACCACTCACACAACCCACACTCCTAACAATATTCAGAACTTTTTCATCAGCCCAGAAAGTTTTCTCTTGCACCTTACTGTCCCATCCCTGCTCCTCACCCCAAGCAACCACTAGTCTTTTTGTTTGTTTGTTTCTGAGATGGAGTCTTGCTCTTGTTGCCCAGGGTGGAGGGCAATGGTGCGATCTCGGCTCACTGCAACCTCCGCCTCCTGGGTTCCAGCAATTCTCCTGTCTCAGCCTCCTGAGTAGCTGGGATTACAGGGAGATACCACTACACCTGGGTAATTTCTGTATTTTTAGTAGAGACGGGGTTTCACCATGTTGGCTAGGCTGGTCTCGAACTTCTGACCTCAAGTGATTTGCCCACCTCGGTCTCCCAAAGTGCTGGGGATTATAGGCGTGAGCCACCGTGCCTGGCCACAATCACTAGTCTTGATGTCACCATAGATGAATTTCTTCTTCTGTAGAACATCATATAATTCTCTTGTGTCTGGTTTCCTTTATTCAGCATAGAACTTCTGAGATTCAGTAGTTTGTTTCTTTCTGTTGCGTGGATACAGCCACAGTCTATTTCCAGTTTTTCATTATGGGGAATAAAGCTGCAGTGAATGTTCCTGTACAAGCCTTTTTGTGAATATTTATTTTCATTTCTTTTGGGTTAATAAGTACATAGGAGTGGAATTTCTGGGTTATAGTGATGTTTAACTTTTTAAGAAACTTCCAAATAGCTTTCCAGAGTCATTTGTATCATTTTACATTCCCATCAGCAATGTCAGAGAATTCTGCTTGCTCTCTGTCCTTACCAGCATTTGGTATTGTCAGTCTTTCATTTTGCCTTCTCTGGAGGATATGCAGTGGTATCTCCCTTAATTTGCATTTGCCTGATGACCAATGATGTTGAACATTTTTTCTTGTGCTTATTGGCCATTTGTGTCATCTTTAGAGAAATGTCTATTCAAGTCTTTGGCCTATTTTAATAAATTGGGGACTGGGTGTGGTGACTCATGCCTTCAATCTCAGCATTTTGGAAGTCTGAGGTGGGAGGATTGCTTGAGGCCAGGAGTTCAAGAACATCCTTGGCAACATAGTGAGACCCCACCTCTACACACAAAAAAAGCTGGGCATGGTGGTGGATGCCTTTGGTCCCAGCTTATCAGGAGGCTGAGGTGGGAGGATCGCTTGAGCCCAGGAGTTCAAGGCTTCAGTGAGCTGTGAACATGCCACTGCGCTCTAGCCTGGGCCTCAGTGAAACAGTTTCTCTAAAAATAAACACATAGGCAAGCAAATACGTAAATAGGATTTATTGTCTTTTTGTTGCTGGAATGTAAGAGTTCTTTATATATTCTGGATGTTTGTCTTTTGTTGTATATATATGTGTGTGTGTTTGCGTGTGTATGTTGTGAACATTTTCTCCCAATTTCAGCTCACTTGTCTTTTATCTTTTGATGAACGGAAGTTTGTAATTTTATTGGAGTTTTATTTGCCATTATTTTTACATTTATAGGAGGTGCTTTTTGTATCTTCTCTTAAGAAATGTTTTCCTACTTTAAGGTCACAAAGACAGTCTCCTAAGTTTTTTTTTTTTTTTAAGGTTTATATTTCTTGCTTTTATTAGGTCTACTATCTATCTCTAATAAGTTTGTGTATGGTATGAAGTAGGGATGGAGAATGTTTTTTTTCCTGCATGTGGATGCCCAGTTTTTCTAGCCTTGTTTGTTAGAAGAACCTTTTCTTCCTCCATTGAATTACTTTGACTCTTTTCTTGAAAATTATGTGTCAGTTCACTCCTGAACTTTCTGGTCTGTTCCACTGCTCTATTTGTTTATTCTTCATCAGTACCACACTACTTTGATTACTACAGCTTTATAGTGATTTTTGAAGTATAAATAATAAGCAAGAGAACACTTTTTGGCGGGACAAAAATGCAGGCAGGAGAGTTTCTTTAGGTGCTGTCCTAGTGCAATCCCAGCTGTAGGGATGAGGAGGGACAGATTTAGAGAAATAGTTCAGAGAGAAAGCCCCTGGGACTGGTGAGGGATTGGCTTTTACCTTAGGGACCTGCAGGCATCCCATCTGTGTTTGTTTCTAGGGAAAGGGGAATGGTAAATATAACAGGCTCAGGGACATGAAAACTCTGCAGGCTTCCTATGTGCAGCCCTGGGTCTATAATCTTCAGTTTCCTCCTGTGGTGGTAGAGAAGCATCTTTTGAATTCTGCCTGTTTTTGTTTCTGAGTTGGTGCAAGGGACTTGTTCAGGGCTAGCCAGGTTCCAGGAAGCACCTTGGGAAGACCCTTCCTCCGGGAGAGAGCCCCACAGGGAACCAGGCTTAGGTAATGCAGGGGAAGCAGAACTGGGTGGAAGTCCTGGTCCTGCTGGCTAACAGCCCTGGGACCTTGGCAAGTATCTTGAGCCACCATTGCCTCCTATATTATATATTATATGAAAATGGTCCCCACAGACCTACTAGGTAGCATGCTCGTAGAGTTTTCATACAGGAGGATTGGGAACATACTTGGCATATGGCAGGGGACTTTACTGTTTTCCACCATCCGTCTTTTCCTTCTTTCCCTCTCCTCTCTTCCCCTTCCATTCTCCCTCTGTCAGTCTTCACCTTCTTTCCCTGAACATTTGGATCCAATCCCTCATCATGCAGTTGCAGGGGAATAAGATAGGGCCTGGTCATAATAACTATCATTTCTGTAGACCTGCTCAGTTGGGTGCTTCACACCCATTCTTTAGTTTATTCTTCACAAAAGCTCTGCAAGGTGGGCTTATTATCTCTGCTTTGCAAGTGAGGATACAGCAGCTCAGGCTGGTCCCTGTGGCTGTCCAGCCCCACTCAATCTCTCCCTGTGCTACTGGCCATCTGTGCTTGCTGATGTGGTCATAAATATCTCTGAAGTGCCTGCTGTGTGTGAGGCCCTATCTGGGCTGTGTGCAGTGGCTGAGGCACCAGCTGGTAGGTGGCTCCACAGCACTACTCACATATCGTCTATGAGAATGGTTCTCCCAGGAGTTAGGCATCAAGGGGGCCTTGAGACCTGTTCTGAAGGAACTCACAGTCTGTAAGGCAGACAAAACATTAAAATGAGCAAAAGGTTTGAAAGATTCTTTAACAGAATAATGTATAAAAATGGTCAATAAACATATGAAAAGATGATCAACATCATTAGTTCCTAGGGAAATGCAAATTAAAATCACAATGAGACACTACTACCTACCCACTGGAATGGTGAAAAGTGAAAAGAATCCCAAGTGCTGATAAGGACGTGAAGCAGCTGGAACTTTGATACATCATTGGTAGGAATGCAAAATGGTACAGCTACTTTGGAAAATAGTTTGCTGCCTTCTTACAATGCTGAGGGTACACTTATGTATTAGTCTGCTTTCATGCTGCTGATAAAGACATACCCGAGACTGGGTAATTTATCAAGAGAAAGAGGTTTAGTGGACTCACAGTTCCACATGGCTGTGGAGGCCTTATAATCAAGGCAGAAGGCGAAAGGCATGTTTTACTTGGGGGCAGGCAAGAGAGAATGAGAACCAAGTGGAAGAGAGATGGTTCCAAGACCTGAACCATCAGGTCTCATGAGACTTATTCACTACCACGAGAACAGTATGGGGGAAACAGCCTCCATGATTCAATTATCTCCCACTGGATTCCTCCCACAACATGTGGGAATTATGGGAGCTACAATTTAAGATGAAATTTGGGTGGAAATACAGCCAGACCATATCAACTTAGCATAAAAGGTAGCAATCCTATTCCAAGAAAAATGAAACCTATGTCTGTCTGAAGACAGGTATACACATGTTCATAGCAGCTTTATTTCTAATAACCCTGTCTTAGTCTGATTTCTGTTGCTTATAACAGAATACTTGAAGTTGGGTAATGTATAAGGAAAGGAATTTATTTCTTATAGTTCTGGAGGCTGAGAAGGCCAAGGTCAAGGGGCTGCATCTGGTGAGGGCCTTCTTGCTGGGTGGGTACTCTTTGAAGAGTCCCAAGGTGGCACAGGGTATCAATGGCAAGGGGCTGAGTTTGCTAATGTACTATGATCAGGACTCTCTTCCTCTTCTTGTAAAGCCGCCAGTTCTATTCTCATGATAACCCATTAATCCATTAACTCTTTAGTTCATTCATGAGAGCAGAGCCATCATGGTCCAATCACCTCTTAAAGGCCCCACTTCTCAACACTGCCACATTGGGGGTTAAGTTTCAACATGCATTTTTGGAGGGAACATTGAAAGCCTAGCAAGCCCCAGACTGGAACTAGCCCAAATGCTCAACAGCTGGTGCAAAGATAAACAAATTGTGATATATCCATACAAAGGAATACTACTTGGCGATGAAAAAGTGATGCGGGCAGCAACCTGAACCAATCTCAAGGGCGTGTTAAAGAAGCCAGACACAAAAGACAACATACTTTGAGGATGGGAGAAATTAGAACCTTTGTTCACTGTTTGTTGGAACATAGAACAGTGCAGCTGCTGTGGAAAACAGTATGGAAATTTCTTAAGAAATGAAAGATAGAATTACCATGTGATTCAGCAATTTCACTTCTTGGAATATATTTCCGAAAATTGAAAGCAGAGTCTCAAAGAGATATTTGTATACCCATGTTCATAACAGCATTATTCGTAATAGCTAAAATGTGGAAACTAAGGGATGAAAGGCTAAGCAAAATGTAGTGTATACATAGAATAGAGCATTATTCAGCCTTAAAAAGGATGGAAACCTGACATAGGCTACCACATGATGAACCTTGAGGCCATTGTGCACAGCGAAATAAGTAGTCACAAAAAGACAATTACCAAATGATTACCCTTACATGAGGTTCCTAGAGTAGTTAAATTCAAAGAGACAGAATGTAGGATGGTGGTTGCCAGGAACTGGGGGAGGAGGCGTCTGGAGTTAGTGTTTAATGGACATAGAGTTTTGGTTTTGTAAGATGAAAAAGTTCTGGTGATGGACGGTCGAGATGGTTGCACACCAGTGTGAATGTATCTAATGCCACTGAACCGTATACCTAAAAATAGTTAAGATGGTAATGTTATGTGTATTTACCATAAACACACATTTACATGGGGGTGGGGGGTGAGGGCACTGACTGAAGAGGCGCCGGGAGCTTGGTGGGCACCTAGGCCTGGTCTGAGTCTTGACTGTGGCGATGGGCGACATAACCCTGTCTCTCGATTTAAACTTATTCACTTGTACAAGGGTCCCTTGGACAGTGCTAGAAGCTTGTACAAGGTACAGCAGGAGGATCAGTGATGTGGTCACTGTCAGTCAGTCCTGCCTGGGCTGGGCGAGGGGCTCAGGAAAGCCACAGGATGATGTTTGAGCAGATTGACCAGGCCAAGGAGGCACAGCAGGGGGCAAGGCAGGAAAGCATAGCAAGCCCGACAAGGTATGCAGCCTCTGCCTCCCCCTGGACTGGCCAGAGCTCCTCTGAGGTGTGGCAGTTGCAGCCCAGAGTCCGACAGTGAACCTCCAGGTCCTCGAGCATTCTTTGTACAGGGGTCAGGTCTGAGCTGCCGAGCACTGGGGTGGAGGGAGGGGAGTGTGCTCAGCCGGCCGGCTCTCCTGCTGGAGCTGCCAGCACTCTGGCTGAGCTGTCCAGTAGCCTCTGGTTCACAAGGCCCTGCCCACGTCCTGAGTCTCTACCTCCATCAGCAGGGTCAACTCGCTGTCCATCTAGCCTGCCTTTCTCTCCTCTCCTTGGCCTTTCTTCTTGCTGAGTTGGGTGTCTGTGGGATCCATCCCCCACCCCAGAAATGTGGGCTCTGGGAAACAGCACTGGCTTTGGAGTCCTGGAGGACCTAGCTTTGCATTTTAGACCCACAATGTGATCGTTCTTGTGACTTCTTTGAGCCTCAGTTTCCATTTCTACAAAATTGTGGCTAAACATGTCTTCATCTGAGGATTTTATTCTCTGAAGAACCAAGTCACGTGAGGTACACACTGAACTGGCTGCTGCTCAGGAAGTGTTTTTGAGGTGATCTTGAGAGTTCTTGCTGAGCAAGGCCATGTTGAACTCAATGCCTAAGACTCCATCAGAGGCAGCTTGCGGCTTTTCAAAGTCTGTTGGGGAGTATCACTGCCTGACGATGCATAGGACTTGCAGCTGTCCTTGGCCCCACTGCTTGCATGCCACTTAGCTCCCCACGGGTGCATGCCAGCCTTCTGCCTGAGCCGAGGCTCCTGCCCTGGTGCCTTGTCCATCCCGACAGCATGACGCTCCGCACTCACGTTCTTAACCACCAGAGAGGTTATCTGCATTCCCAGCTTCCACCGTGTCCCAGTGCTGTGTGACGTGCTCTCCAACCATTGTACTCTGCCAGCGTAACTGCAGTTCTCTGATGTTGGGATATTATCTTTGATTTACAGACAAAGAAATAGAGGGGCAGAGAGGTTTGGTCTCATGCTGGTAGGTGGTCCAGCTAGGATTTGAGCTTTGGGCTGTTCAGTCCCAAACCAAACTGTGCTCTTCTCAGGCTACTGAGTGGACTGCATCATATTTCTTGAGCACCTGGACCATCAGCACTTCCCACCCTACCTCATTTAATTTAATGACCCAGGGAGGCAGATGCTGTTATTGCCATTATACAGATTAGGAAACGGGCTCAGCAGGTTGGAGTCATGGCACAGAGTCCACTCCTCACTAGGAGTGCAGCCAGACTCACCCAGGTCAGTGTGGTCCCAAACTACAGGTCTTTACACCTGCAGGCCATGGGTTAGCTCCTTTTATTTCCTCTATTGTCATTGTTTTCATGTCTCTGTTCCTTTCCCTATTTGGATCTTACTATTCCTTAGAGATTGACAGAAGCATTTCATACTTGGGGGGTTATTAACCCTTTCCTGCCAGAGTTTGCTGTTTGCCCTTGTGGTGGATTTGACCTGCTCTCAGGTGTGGACCCTGGCTCTAGCCTCAGTTCCCTATGCAATGCAGGGAGCGGGTGAGGGGCAATAATTAAGATCACCAGACTTCAGGGAAATGGGGGAATATGGAGATACAGTTGCAGAAATATGAGGTGCCCTGGAACACCAGGCTTTGATTCTGCCTTTTTAATGTCGATCTCACTCTCCTCCTATTCTTCTCTTTTTTCTGCTGTAAACTTTTAGAAGACAGAGTAATCAAGAAAAACATTCTGTACTTTTCCTTTTTAATTTTTTTTGGTCTTTGCTCTCTAAGAGGAAGACTATGTAAGAAATGCCCACAGAAGGGCTTGAATTGGGAAGCGAGTTTTGGTGATGGGAACTGATGGCTAGACAGTAGGTAGACAGGAACATTGATGGGATTTGGTGACTGTTTCTTGGTGCCCTTCCAGGGGAGGAGTCAAAGGTGAGAGGGTGGCTGGGTGGCTAGGAGGGTGCTGTGCCCTGGATCCCTGGGGGTGTCCAGGAGGCTGGTTCTGTTGAGTGGGAGGAGAGTTCCTCTTTGGGACACAGTGGCTTTGACGGTTCACCTGACTTTCTGACGCTTCTACCAGAATGTCCCAGGGAAGAGGGGCTCAGGGCATGAGCGATTTGGGTGGGGCATGGTGTTTGGAATTCTTGGATGCAAGGAACATAGATTTGATCAGGGCATTCTTTATTATTGCTCTTATTATTTTAGTTCAGAATTCCTTAGCAAGTCTACTGGAGTGTCCAAATAGTTGGCTGTCCTGTGCTGTCAGGTTCTCCTGCTGCCTCTCCTGGGCACACTCTCTTATCTCTTCTACCTTCCCTTGCCTCCTTCTCCTGCTATTATTTGGGGCATTCTTATTTATTTATTTATTTATTTATTTATTCATTTATTTTTGAGATGGAGTCTTGCTCCTTCACCCAGACTGGAGTGAAGTGGTGCGATCTCAGCTCACTGGGCTCCACCTCCTGGGTTCAAGCGATTCTCTTGCCTCAGCCTCTGGAGTAGCTGGGACTCCAGGCATCTGCCACCACGCCTGGCTATTTTTTTTTTTTTTGTATGTTTAACAGAGACAGGGTTTTGCCGTGTTGGCCAGGCTGGTCTCAAACTCCTGACCTCAGGTAATCCACCCACCTCGGCCTCCCAAAGTGTAGGATTACTGGTGTGAGCCACTGCGCCCGGCCTTGGTCAGGTCATCCTTCTGCGCGTTCCTGACCGGCCCTGGTGGCTCCCTTATCCCAGGGCTTTTGGAGTTTTCTCTGTGCGCAGTCTGAGCAGGTAGGAGGGACTAGGTGACATAGGAGTCTGTTGCTCAGCACTGGGCGTGTTAAATATTGTTGTACTGGCTGAGTGTGGTGGCTCACGCCTGTAATCCCAGCACTTTTGGAGGCCGAGGCAGGCGGATCACTTGGGGCCAGGAATTTGAGATCAGCCTGGCCAACATGGTGAAACCCCTTCCTTTTTTTTAAGTTTTCAGTTTTTTGAGATGGAGTCGCGCCCTGTCGCCCAGGCTGGAGTGCAGTGGCGTTATCTCGGCTCACTGCAAGCTCCGCCTCTTGGGTTCACGCCATTCTCCTGCCTCAGCCTTTTTTTGTATTTTTAGTAGAGACGGGGTTTCATCGTGTTAGCCAGGATGGTCTGGATCTCCTGGCCTCGTGATCTGCCCACCTCGGCCTCCCAAAGTGCTGAGATTACAGGCGTGAGCCACCGCGCCCGGCCGGTGAAACCCCTTGTCTACTAAAAATACAAAAAAAGGCTGGGCGCTGTGGCTCGCGCCTGTAATCCCAGCACTTTGGGCGACTGTGACGGGTGGATCACAACGTCAGGAGTTCAGTACCAGCCTGGCCAAGATAGTGAAACCCCCGCCTCTACTAAACATACAAAAATTAGCTGGGCGTGGTGGCGGGCGCCTGTAATCCCAGGTACTGGAGGCTGAGGCGAAGAATTGCTTGAGCCAGGGAGGCGGAGGTTGCAGTAACCCGAGATCGTGGCGCGGCACTCTAGCCTGAGTGACGGAGCGAGACCAATGGAGCCAGACTCCGTCTCGAAACAAAACCAAACCAAAGCAAACCAAAAAAATTAGCCAGGTGTGGCGGCGGGCACCTGTAATCCCAGCTACTCTGGAGGCTGAGGTGGGAGAATCGCTTGAACCTGGCGGGCGGAGATTGTAGTGAACCGAGATCGAGTCACTGCACTCCAGCCTGGGCGACAGAGGGACACTCGTCTCCAAAAAAAAAAAAAAAAAAAAAAATTGTTGGATGAGTTTCCTGACAGGGCAGCTCAGAAACCTTTAATATGCCTGAGAGAGATATGTACAGTCCAAGTTTTTCTAGACGCCGGGCGCTTCTCACCTGCAGCCTCCTGAGACTGGAGCGGGTCCCCAAGACCTAGGAGGGCCCCCTGCTGGGTGGGGACGGCTACCAGCCTCAGGCCACACCCCCTCAGAGTGCTGGTTGGTCTGTGGATGGTGTCAGGTGCTCATTCTGGGCCAATCAGAGCCTTCCGTGGCGGCAGGCGGCCCCGTCCCACCTGGGCAGGGCTGTAGCCGCGTATTGGAGAGAAGTGCGGGTGGGTGGCGCCTGCCGGGGATAACTAGGGTGGTGGGGCTTCCTAGGAGAGTGCGGGAGTCTGGGAAGGAAGGGTGTAGATGGACAGGCAGTGTCTTCACCTCTGCATGCTCCGTGGGAAGCGGCGGGGGGCGCCCAGCATCCCTTCTACTCTGCCCTTGGTGGAGGTTTACGAGGTAATTCTCCCGATGCGAGTTTCCACTCTGAACTTTCCTGTTGATTCTTCGGTGGCTTGAGAGGTGTTTGGGTTGTTCTCCACTCCTGGTCGCCTATAGCAATTCCTGGCAGGAATGCCGTGCTGCTCTGTAGGGTGGCCCAGGACTCAGGGGCTGCCTTGGTTGGCTAGAGATGCGGCCTGGGCCTGGGAGGCCTCCTTGGTTAGAGATGGCCCGGGCCTGGGGGTGGCACCTCCTTGGTTAGAGATGCGGCCTGGGCCTGGGAGGCCTCCTTGGTTAGAGATGGCCCGGGCCTGGGGGTGGCACCTCCTTGGTTAGAGATGGGGCCCGGGCCTGGGGGTGGCACCTCCTTGGTTAGAGATGGGGCCAGGGCCTGGGGGTGGTACCTCCTTGGTTAGAGATGGGGCCAGGGTCTAAGGGTGGTGCCTCTTTGGTTAGAGATGCAGGCAGAGTCTGGGGGTGGCGCCTCGTTGGTTAGAGATGGGACTTGGGCCTGCGGATGGGCTCCTCCTTGGTTAGAGATGCGGGCAGGGCCTGGGGGCAGCGCCTCCTTGATTAGAGATGCACACAGGGCCCGGGGGTTGATGCCACATTTGTCAGAGATGGCCAAGGCCTAGGGGGTGGCGCCATCTTGGTTAGAGATGCGGGCAGGGCCTGGGGGCAGCCCCTCTTTGGTTAGAGATGCTGCCTGGGCCTGAGTGGGGGGTGGTGCCGCCTTTGTTAGCCATGGCCCAGACCTGGGGGAGTGGCGCCACCTTGGTTAGAGATGCGGGCAGGGCCTGGGGGCAGTACCTCCCTGGTTAGAGATACTCCTGGGCCTGGGGGGCGGTGATACCTTCGTGGTTAGAGAGGCAGGCAGGGCCTGGGGGGGTGGTGCTGCCTTTGTTAGAGATGGCCCAGGCCTGGGGGCTGGCGCCACCTTGGTTAAGATGACCGGGCCTGGAGGGTCGCGCCTCCTTGGTTGGAGATGGCTGGGCCTGGGGGCGGCGCATCATTAGTTACGGACGGAGGGCCGGGGCCTGGCAGCTGTGGAGTGGCTCTTGCCTTTCAGAGGCAAAGATGGAGAGGGAAAGAGGTGTGGGATTTGCTCAAGAGGGTGGCCAGGGGCCCTACTGGAAGCAGAGCCGAGGCTTCTCACTTCTCAGAGCGTCCGCGAGGGCCTTCTTAGTCGGAGTGCCTCCGCAGGAGGATGTGGACGCAACCCCCTTGCCCTGGGTCTAGAGTGAGCTCCTCTGCTGCTGCCTGGGCCATGGTTGGTTCGTCCTCCTCCAGACGCTGCCTTCTCCTGGGTTCTCACTGCCTGGCTGCCTCCCCTGAAGCCCTGAGGCCCGTCAGTTTGCAGCACGACCGTCCTGCTGTTGGCATGAGAATCCTCCCTTTCCCAGGTGACTTCATTTTCGTGCTTTTTTTCAGTTAGTCTTTTGAGAACTAATTTTCCAACTTTAAAAATGAAGACCTTAGATATATAATGAGGCAAGGTTTAGGGAACTGGAGTTATAGTGATAACTACGGTAATAGATTTGATTGCTTTTTCTATTTAATATTCCGAATGTCTTCTAGGGAGAAAGGCTTTGGTTACACGGACACCTTTTATTCTTTGAGCCAACTTGATTTGAGGATTCCGGTGGGGAGGGGAGCACACTAGAGCTGAAGTTTCTACAAGTAAAAGCACATGGATCCGGAGTTTCTGGAGCCTTGAGAGAGGCAGGGAAGACCCAGTGATGGGAAGGAGAGGCGAATGAACCAGGAGGATGTCTAAATGGAGCCTGTTCTGTGTTGACCTCTCCTTGAGACGCTCAAATACTAAAGGCATGTTGGATGTAGGGTTTGTTCTAATTTAACCTGTTATTATGACATAATTTATACTTATGGAAAAATGGAGAGAGTAGTACAAAAACTTTTCATATGCCCTTCACTCAGTCTCCTGAATGTTAGTATTTTACTACATTGCTTTGTCTTCTCTTTCAACCATTTGGGATAAAGTTGCAGAGCTGATGCCCCTTTGCCTCTTCCTAAGTATTTTTGGTGTTTACTTCCTAAACACAAGGACGTTCTCCCACATAACCACGTTTCGGTTATCAAAATGAGAAACAGCATCAGTGCAGCGCTCCTCTTGAGATTCCAGTGATTGTCCCAGCGGCACCCTTTATGGCGGAAGGACACCCCAGCCGCGCACCGCATTCCAGGCTCATGTCTCTTCACTCTCTGAATCTGGAGCGCTGCCTCTGGCCTTGTATTCCACGACATTGATATTTTTGTGGAGTATGGGCCAGTTATTTTGTAGACTCTACCTCCCTTTGGCTTTGTGTAATGCTTCCTCGTGAGCGGATTTAAATTCTGCATTTCTGGGCAGGAATTACGCAGAAATAATGCTGCGTTCTCAGCACACCATAGCAGGAGGCATGTGATCATGATTTTTCCCATTACTGGTGATGCTACATATTTGAGGAGATCCGGTTGCTTCACTGTAAAGTTACTGTATTTCCCTTTTGTAATGAAATGCCTTGTGGTGAGCTCTTTGAGACCTTGTGTTTATCCTGCTACTCCTCACTCCAAGGACTTTCTTCATTCGGTAGTTTCAGCACCGATTGATGATTCTTGCCAGAATTGGTTAGCATCAGGATGGCTGCTACATGATGGGTGTCTAATTCTGTCATTTCTTCCGCACTTACTACTTGTCTTCTCCCCACACCCCTCCCCCCCCGTTTTATTGAGGTATAATTAACAAAAATTGTATGTGTGTAAGGTATACAATGTGACACTTTGATGCAGGCATACACTGTGAAATGATGATCACAATCAGCTAATTCACAGAGCCGTACCTCACATTGTTACCATTTTTTTTTTTTTTTACTAGTTGTCTGTGTAAGCAAGAATGTTCTCTTTTCCTTGATTTATATTTGTGTGGACTCGGGGATGCTTATTTTAGTCAGTGGTCTGTAATCTTTTCTCATTGTTGAATGTGATGCTCAGATGGCCCCGTGTTCGGCCAGTTGTGTTAAAGTGGGTTTTGTGTTCCTTCAGCATGCCCCTGCTTTTGTGAGGACTTCCTTGCTTTCTGGTACAAGGTATTCTGGGCTCATTTTGTGCTTTCCCTGTTCCAGCTGTGGAATCAGCTCTTTCTACAAGGAGACCTGGTTTCTTTTAGTGGAGAGTGGCATTTAGAAATGGAGATCTGGAAACTAGGTGAGCTGGGTGTCATTGCCTCTGTGCCCTCTCAGAAACACAGCTAGGAAACAGAGGGATGTATGTACATATATGAGACATGCATATATCTAAACTCAGTACACACCTACACAATCTCTGTTTCCCTCTTAAAAATCATTGAGTTCACATGGATTTTTCCAGTTGCAATTCAACGACACAGTGTATTCTGTCCTCTCCCCTTTGCATATCGATAACTCCCTTCTCTGACAAACAAAAATCTGGATCTCGGTATCCATAGTATAGTTACTTATTTGCTCAGTCCTGGACTATACCAAAAATAGTTTCAGAACCAGGAAACCATGTCTTTGTGAAAAAGAAGCCTGCTACCTAGAGTTCAGTATTTAATTAGAGCTCTTCTTCTCTTTAGCCTGAGGCATCTGGTGTAAACAGCAGCTTCCAAAGTTACTTGGGTTGATCGTCTCCTATTTCAGTGCAATTATGGTTATTCATTTAAAGTATGGTTTTGTTCATTTGTTTGTTTGTATTTTGTTTTAGGATTTCCTCCCATACTTGTTTATTTCATTTACTTTCGTCCTCTGACTAGGTGAATTTTGGAGGCGAGCGTATTTCAGTGAAAGGACTGAGTTTCGCTTCTTTTCGTTTGTGGGGCATGAACAGGGAATGGCAGAGGGCTGAGGGTGTAAATTTCCAGGAAGGAGTAGAAGTCCTGGGTGGCTGTGGCCCTGAAGGGACTTACCCCATTGAGGTAGGGATGGGGCACACCTGCTGACACCTGGATTCTGAAACCCTTCAGCGAGCATCTTTCTTCCAGTGCTTTGTCTTGATTCTGGTTTCTCTTCCTTCAAACCACCATTCTGATTTTCATTTATTCCCATTTTATAGATGAGGAGTCAGAGGGTCAGAGAAGTTGTGTTTTCTCCTCTGCTGGGGATTGGACTGGGGGCTTTCCTACCCTGAGCCTGATCTTTATTTCTTGGCACACCATCTTCTTTTTCTAGAAAATGAGAGTTAAGAAGGATTTAGTTCGGGCCGGTGTGGTGGCTCGTGTCTGTAATCTCAGCACTACAGGAGACTGAGGTGGGTGGATCACCTGAGGTCGGGAGTTCGAGACCAGCCGTGACCAACATGGAGAAACCCTGTCTCTACTAAAATACAAAATTAGCCAGCTGTGGTGGCAGGTGCCTGTAATCCCAGCTACTCGGGAGACTGAGGCAGGAGAATCGCTTGAACCTGGGAGGGTTCAGTTAGTTCAGTTAGTTCAGATTATTCTCAGGGATTCTTAAGTGAACACTCTGGAAATGTTCTGGTTTTCATGATAAAGGAAGTGTGGATAAATATCTTTTGTAGCTTTAACATGGATCTTTTAAAGCACTTTACTATATTTTGAATTAAATGATATTGATGATTTTGGAGCTTACAATCTATTGAGGGAGACAGGTTAAACCAGCACAGCATTAAATACGTGATTACAAATTGTGGTCATACTGCAAGGCAAGTAAGCAGGAGGGAGTACCAGAGACCTCATTAATATTGAAGGGGATTTACTAAAAGTCTCTCTGAGAAAGCTAGGATGGAGCTGAGACTTGAAGAAGGGGGTTCCTGAATTAATAAAAAGTCTGAAAACCAGCGAGCAGGTGCTTGCTTACCTGTCCTCCTCACCTTGCAAAATTGCAAGCCTGCAGGCCAAAACAGGCTGCCCTGTGGCCAGAGTCCTCTTTTGTCTTTTATCGCCCCCTAGGGGACATGTGTGTGAATGGTCCTGCTACAGGTGGCTTGGCAGATACCGTGTCTGTGGAGGCGCCCGCTGCAGCGGAGACTGGCCTCCTGGCCACCACCACAGTGCAGGCCCCGCCTGAGCCTGGAGCTGAAGGGCCAGGATGCCACGCCTGCAGGAGGGAAGACCCAGGGCCACTGGATAGCTTGTTCAGATGCTTACGGCACTTGGCTATGGGAGAGACTGGCCTTGCCAGGGACACCCTGAGGCTGTACTAGCCTAGTGTGGTGAGGGAGAAGGGGTGCAGCCTTTCTGAGGCTCCCAGTGGTGTAAACACAGGTGGCAGCTGCCCACAGTGATGCCCCCGCATCAAGGGGAAGATCAGGTAGGGCTTTCAGACCTTGTTTAGACACCGGCTGGGAAGCTGGACTTGGACAGTCTGTCCTTTCCAACAGCAAGAGTCTACAAAACTAGATTATAAGTAACACCACAGTCATGTAAAAATATTCTCATAAACAAAATGGAATTGCTTATTTATGTTCCTTAAGGGGAGGGTCTGTGTCTTCCTCATTTCTAATTGCACCTAGCATGGTGAGTGACAGATGTCAGGCATTCATTTAGTGTTGAATTATGAGGCCAATGCACATAAATGAAAAGAATTCTGCTCTTTTTTCTCCTAATAAAAACTGAACAGCCCAGATATTTGGATAATACATTAAATATTTATTTTATATTTTGGTTACCAGGAAAAATGGGCCAGATCATTTTGGTAGGCTGGGGATGAGTTGAGGGGATGGTTTGGAAAATTCTTCTTTTCCCAGTGGCTCTCCTTCCTCAAATTTAAAGCTCTATTCTGGAATTTGAAAAGACCCTAGACACATTTAAATACTAAGGGGAAGTTCTTTCTTCAGGATTTAATTTTGAAAATCAGAACATTTTATATAACTGAGACTGATAAAACTGAGGCCAATCTCAGACTTTCATAAAGTGAACATTTGGAATTGAATTTGCCTGTTTTCCACATCTGCCTCCAGTTCCTGCCCAGCCTGTTATTTTATCTCCTTGATAAGGAGGACCTCAGGATCCCTGAGCACACAGTCAGCTTTTAAACCTGTGACAATAATAAACGAAAATGTTCGTCCGTCATCTGCCTCTCCTGTAACAGTGCAGACAGAGACTCTGGTCTGCAGGTTCTAAATCTGCTAATTCTTAGTCTCGATTTTCCTAACTCAGTGAATCCCAAAGAGTTTGGGAGTGTTGGAAGCCTTCTCCTACCCTGCTGGAGATCAGGGAGTAGAACCTGTGTACTGCATTTCTCTTGTCTGCAGGGAAAAAGTTTCCAGGTATTCTGGAAATAATGTGAATACTGGATTCGTGCCTAGTCCGAACTTTGATGTGCTGTAGGTGAAAAATAACACATTGGCTATTGAAGACTTAGTACAAAATTAAAATTTCTCATTGATCTTTGAAAATGGATTATAAGTTAAATGATTCTATTCTGGATATACTAGATTACAGAAAACATCATTACAATTATTTTTTTCTTGATTCTTTTTATTTTAATATGGCTACCAGAACATTTTAAATGACATCAGTGGCCATGCTGTGTATCTGTTGGACAGCACTGGCCTGGACAAAGCATCCAACCTCTTGCCCCATACTTTCACAGACCTGGGCTGGAGTGGGTGTCCTTGCGCAGAGTCACCCATCTGTCTGTGTCCTCCACTCTAGGAAGTGTCCCTGGCAGGGAGGCCATCTCCAGGAGCAGTGCCTAGCACCTTTTAAGAACAAAGTAGCTGTTGACTGAATTCGGCCTTATATATTGTTTTCAAGCCTGTTTCACCTGGTAGATTGACTACCTTGACTGCTGGAAATTCTACTCGTTTTTCTCTTTCGTGGCTCCCTCTGCTCTCTATCGTAACATGCGAATCACATCTTTGTTGAATTAAAACATCCCTGAATTAGGGGAAGGAGGCTTAGGAGAGTCAGCATTTCCAAGGACTTGGGTTTTTATCTGGAAGGAATTCTCACCCACCATGGTGTTGATGCGGGGCAGGTTCTAGGCTTTGTTCAGAAGGGAATTCAAAAGTGAGCTGCCAGTGGTAGTAGAAAACAGCTTTATTGAGGCAGTGACAGTGTTACCGCTCCCGTGGAGCAGGGCTACCCCGCAGGCAGAGCACCAAGAGTAGCAGTGCTTTGCAGCCATATTTATGCCCACTTTCAATAATGTGCTAATTAAGGGACAGGTTATTCAGAAATAGCCAGAAAGTGGGTGGTAACTTCCGGTGTTGCCATGGCAAGGGGCAGTAACTTTTGGGTGTTGCCATTGCAATGGTAAACTGTTATGGTGATGGTGGGCATGTATTATGGTGATAGGCAGTGAGAGGTGCTTTGGACCCCTCTTCCCAGTATTGACCAGTCTTCAGTCTGGTCCGGAGTTGAATCCTGCCTGCCTTCTACCTCAGTGTGATGTTAGTAAACTGCAGAAACAGGGAAAAGTGCAGGCAGCACCTTCATCTGCTGTGTGCCAGGCACTGTGTTTGGTGCTTCACTGGAATAAACTCCCTGCATCTTGAAAACCCCAGGAAGCAGAGTGCGGAAACCATGGCTGGACACGTCTAATGAACAAACGGGTTGAATCCCACCTACTGCAGCTCTCGGTTCCCTGAGGCTGCAGCAAGCCCTTATTTGGTCTCTTCCTTCTCTTGATGGGTTGAGGATGCAATGGAATAGAAAATGCGGGTAGAATTTGAGGCCCCTGAGGGAGAGGGTGGAGGTCGAAGGTGGCATGTGGGACCCTGAACGAGTGTTGTGTTTCCAGAGCTGGAACTGGGTGACAATTTTCTGCTCCCTCCCAGGGCTTCTGACAGCTCCTCCAAGCACCTGCTGTGGCTCAAACTCTGGAAACCCAAGTCCTGGCTCCTTTTCTTCCCTTTGTCTCCCCCACCTTCTTCTCCCCTTCCTCATGGCTCCTTCTCTTCTCAGTTCTTGGGATTTGGATCCCTTATTTCTACCTGCTGTCATTATTGGTGCTGTGTTGTTTATATTGTCTCTCAAAAAGCTTCTGAATTGCCTGTGTCCTTGGTTTCCCTAAAGAAAGTGTGTGTCTGTTTGTGTGTGCATGTGTGCTGTATGTGCATTTGTGTATGTACGCATGCGTGTTTTGTGGGTGCATATGCGTATGTGTATGTTTACACGTGTGTATGTGTATTTCTATAGATGTCTGTTAGAGGACCGCAGAAGCAACTAGGGACCCAGTAGGTAGCTTTAGCTATCCAGCTGAACATTTCTGGATTTAAACATTTCTCTGTTCTCTTCAGCATCGACACTGTTCTTAGCAGCCTACAAAGCCTTTTCCCAGTATTCCCCTACCTAAGACCCCCACCACAAGATCCCCCCACCGCCCATCATTCTTACCCGGGCAGCTGTGGTTATCTCCATTTTTGAGCGGAGTTCATACAGATTCAGGAAGGGAAAGGTGGCTCCAGTCACACGGAAGTGGTGATGCCATGGGGTTTGCCATGGTGTTTGAACCCAGGGCTTCTGACCCAAGCTCAGTGCTGAAGCTGGCTTTCAGGCGGCCCTTTACTTCAGAAGCAAGATGAGAAGTAGACCGACCCCACAGAGGAACCAAAATACGCTAAAGCAACACAGACCAACAGCTGGCAACCTGGACGTGCGGTGGTGATGGGCATTGCTATTTCTCCCCAATACACTAGAAAATGGGAGAGAATTTTGCTCCTTTTACTTCTGATGTGGAAATGACCACAGAGACTTGGTTAGTTAGAGGCATCGCATGAGAGCTGTGGGTAGGAGGCTCCTCAGGGCCACCTCGTTAGTTTGTCAGTTGGGAGCTGTGCTGTCCAGGGTCTGCAGTGGGGCAGGGGGTGTTCCTGTACCCTCAGTCCTTCCCACATATCTGCTGTCAGGGTGGGGGGGGCTGTTCCTGTTTATGTAAAATGATTTGTGTTGCTTTCCTGAGGGCCACATTTTAAAGCTATGATTATTGTGTTAAATGTGAATATATTCCATTGCCCAGGGGCTCTCATTTTGAGAGTGCTTAAAAATAACTTAAAAGAATTTATGCCAAGTTTCAGCATGGAAGAGATGTGTATGCATAAAATTATAATGCAACTGTTGGCCCAGCCTTAATTATAGCTGATGCTGAGTATTTCTCATTTTATGTTGTTAATCCAGCTTCAGCAAAGAAACACCCACGGGATTTCTCTCTTGCGTTTAATAAACACGTTAACTGTGTGAGCTATGGGATTTGGCACGTTCATCAGCATTTTATGAGACGCATGATAATCATTTCACAAATTAGGGGTGTGCATTTATTGGAACTTCAATCCACTGAGCCTCAGAGCTGGGAGGGAGGCACCTTGGGGATGATTTACGGGCAGGGGAGCAGCAGGAGGCAGGAGGGTTGGTTCATACTGCGTCCCTGCAGGATGAAGGGGAGGTGGGTGCTGGTGAGTCTGCCCCACACCCTTGCTTTGGTTCAAGATGCTGTCTGTGTCTCTCTGCACATTAGCCTCTGCATAAGGCCTGAAGACTAGGCTCCACTTTCAAACACTCCAAGACCACTTTTAATTTGGGCTACTCCTCTTTCAGAAGAGACACTGAGGGATAAAGAAATTCAGAGATGTATGCAGAATCCATCCACTGGAAGTATGAGAGCCACAGAGGAGCTCGGAGGCCTGGGCTCTGGACCAGGCAGGTACCCCTCATACTGCTTCGTGTACGATGGTGCCTCCGAGGGGCCAGGTACTAAGTTAGGCACGTCGTGTTCGTGATGTCCTGCGGTCCTCTCTACAGCCCTGTGCAGATGGAAACTGAAGCTCAGAGAGGCTAAGTATGTGTGCGCAGGGTCACACAGCTACGAGGGCCAGAGTAGTGTCCCGATCTGTATTGTTTTAAATGAGAGGTTCACTTGTGAATCAGAATATTGTTTTTTTCCCTATGTCTTTTCCTTTAAAATTTGCTGTTCACATTTTCTTAGATTACTGTGTTACATACATGCAGAGAAGTATGCATAGGATAAACAGCTTAGTGAATGTTCTCAAATTGAACTCACTGCATAACCAGTGAGTAACCAGTATCACATCTGGAAGCAGAACTTCCCTGCACCCCAGAAGTCTCTGGTCCCAGCCCCCAACCCAGGATAACCCGGACTCAGGGCAGGGTGGTTGTGCCTTCCTTGTGGCCATGTCAGTGGAAGCATGCCACCTGGACCCTGGGTTAGGTTTATTCCTCTCCATGTCATTTCTGTCACATAGAAATGTGGGCATACACGGGAAAGCCCCATAAGAGTTGAAAATAACTTACTCAGGTTGAGAATTGGCTGGGTGGCGGCCAGCCTGTGGTCAGAGTTGGTCTGAGTTACCTGCTGGGGCTGGCCAGGGCATCTGAGCTGTTAGGGTACCTGCACCCCCTCTGGGGACCAGCAGCAGCAGCGACTCCACCTAGGAAGGACAGTGGAGTCTGGTCCTGGGCCAAGGATGTGTGTTTGCGTTGCAGCCCTGCTGTGTGTCCACCTGCTGTATCACCTTGTAATCCCCTACCTGGCCCAGGTAACTCATCTTAAGATGGGAACAGCAGCCCCTTACTTACTGGGTTAATGTGAAGGTTAAGTGGGGTGACGGGGAAGGCACCAACCAAGAGTTAGGCAATCAGTATAACACTAGCCATGTTTTTTAAAATCATGGCCATTCAGATGTAGTGCCCTGATGGGCCACCGGAGGGTGGTGTTAGCACGTGTATGTCGCCCTCCCATCGATGAAGGTCTGTACTTTCTGCCTGATGGTAACTCCCAGTGTTGTTTTGCTAAACGCCTGTCTGCCTCTTACCTAGTGGTCCACTGTTCCCTGGTTCTGGACCTGCTGCCAACCTGTGCAGTGGGCATGCTCATTAAGTATGAGGTCTGGGTGGGTTGGTATCACTTACATCTGGCATACTGTTATTTTCCAGCTATTGCTCCCCAAAATGAATTGCTGTGGTAAATTATAACAAACAGCAAAGTCCCCTTCTCCATGTAGCTCCTTTTCTTAGTTGTAATTAATCATTTGAAATGTCCTTCTAACCATGACGCTGGCTGTGGGCTGGGGAGACCAAGACTTGCATTCCTCGCAGTATTGCTCTCTGTGAGCATTACAGGACATAACAAGCGATTCCCTGTGGCAGGGCTAGGCACCGGGGCGTGGGCAGATGTGGTGGTCGACTTGGAGGGTCTTGGTTAAGTTCTGGCTTTTTGATTTATCTGGCTGGGGGCTCCTTTGGCAACTCACTAACTCATCTGAGCCCCAGGTTTCTCCTCTGTAAAAAGGGGATGATGACGGTGGTGGTGGTGATGGGGATGACACCATGTACTCGGCTGTTTCCCAGGGCAGCAGCAGGGAGATTCCAGTGTGGTCACTAATAGGAATGTGTGTGTGACCAACAGGAGGCAGCGTAAACACCTCCCTGCAGCTGGTGGCTGGGGCAGGGGAGGGTGGGGGTGCCACGTTGTGCCATGAAGTCTTGATGTCTTCCTCTCCTTCCCATGGCTGACACGTGGAAACTCCTAGAACACCAGCTCTGGGAGCTCCTGTGCCTTTTCCTGCCTGGCCTCCTCTAACCCCGGCAGACCATCTGCTCACCTGGGCACTGCTTACACCCAGCCCACACATTTGCAGCTCTGGAATCTGGCACTTCGAGGCTAGGCTGCCCACACTTGCCACACTCACCAAGTTTCTCGTTGCAATGAATGAAACTTTTATGCCAAGAATGCCTTTTCCCCACGTAATCTAAATCTGTCTTGCTGCTGGTTAAACTAGTTTCCTGTCTTCTTTTATTTTTTGGGTCATTTTATCAATGAACATATCTTTATTACATAAAGGAAAGGAGAAGTGTAAGACGTATCCCTACCCTGCACAGTCAAACATCTAATCAACGTCAATGAGAAATACCAGGAACCCAGCAGCTGTGTCCAGAGCTGGCATGTCCCTGTGGTATGGGCAACCCTGGCCTTGATCTCGGTCTTGAATGAGTGTTTGGTCCTGACCAAGACAAGTCGACGTGTCTGAGGCCAAAGCGGTCTGGTGATCAGTAAATCTTCCTCCTCTAAGAGGGAGATCTTACTGTTTTGTCAGTTGCTATCCCTTTATTTCTAACACCCATATAAGTGTTTTTTAAAATTTATTTACTTTTTTGGATTACATGTGTAATTCCTGCTGTGGAAGATCTGAGAAACTCAGAGAAAATCTCTAAACTAGCAAAATCACACTAATTGTCTTCCATCTACCCAAGCCAGGCACTGGTATGGAGTGTTAGGGAGCTGGGTGGATGGGCAGAGGGTGCTGGGTCCTCTCCTCTGTCCCTCTCAATGTCCCTCTCTTTCTCTGTCTCGTGGTCTGTGCGTCTCTGTTTTTTTTTTCAGACCAGTTTCCTTGGCTTTTCCCCTGTAAGTTAACAGCTTTCCCCTAGTCACCCAAGTGGAAAGCCGTTTATCAGAAATTGCAAATTGGCAACCCGCAGGCCAGACCTAACCTGCAGATTTGCTTTGTTTGGTCTGCAGAGGCTGCAGAGGTTTTTTTCTTTTCTTTTTTTTCTTTCCCAGAAAAATCTTATTTGATGGCCAGTGCTTAAAAATCAGGGGATTCCAACTACAAGTTCAATATTTGGGCCTCCATTGACTGGACCTGAGAGGCAGCTGCTGCATCAGACAGGGCAGGCTTTCTGAGTGCCCCCACCCGCTGTCTCCAGACCTCTGCGATGGGCCTCCTGCCTGGGGGGCAGGAGCTTCCATTCCTGTACTTGCATCCGTTCCTGGCCAAGTACTGGTCTGTGAGGGGCTCTTGGAGGAGCCGCCGCAGCTCTCAGTGTGCCTGCCCTGCCTTTAACCTGTCCTCTCTCCACACTCAAGGCTCTTCCAGCAGGTGAGGCTCTTGGTTCTGCCCCCCCCACCCCCCGGCTGCATGACTTCCACTCCCTTCTCCTTTCCTTCCTCCAGCTGTCTCGCCACCTCCTGGAGCAGTTCAACTTCCCCTTTTCTGACAAACCTCTCCCAGGTGCTCCAGCCACAGAGATCTCTGCCTTCTCTGCACATGCTCCTGTGGCATGTGGTTAGTATGTTCATATGTAGATGTGCACACATACAACCTGCTTTCCTACCTAATTTTTAAGCTCCTTGTGACTCATCAAGTAGCTGTGGAACCATACAGGCCTGTATTTGATTCTTAGGCAAGTTATAGCTTTCTCGTCTGTAACGTGTGATAATCATATCTTTCTGTCTGACACATTAGCAGAGCTACTGTGTACAGCTGTGCAGGTTACACACTGCACAAAGGAGCCACCTCTTTTTTTTTTTATTTTTATTTTTTCTTGTATCCTCCATGCCCGTAAGGGAGCCACTTTTTAAGAGGGCACATTTTGCATAATGAATTTTTATGTTTATTATGAATTTTCCACAAATGGCTGCAAAGTGTCTTGTTCCAACAAACTCAATATGTTATGACCGTTTTCTGACAGGGGGTGCTAGTGTCTTAAGGAACGGTGCATTTGTCCAGTTCTCACAGCCATTAAGGTGCCTTAATGGCTAGCAGCAACCCAGCTTGTCCGGATCAAATGTGAGAGGGAGCGCGAAAGCCTCTGGTACTCAGGAAATGTTTATCTCCTCTCCCTTGAAAGCAGGGCTGTTGTGCTGGCATAGAGGTGAGCTCAGAAGTCGGGCTTACAGCCTGAGTGCGTACGGCATGCTGGGGAAAAGGGGCCTTACAGGGAAGGGAGCCGGGGTTGGGAACCAGGCTCTCCCCAGCTCACATCCAGCCTGCCCAGTTATATGGACATGTTACTGAACTTCATTGATTCAAACACTTTTATTTTATTTTATTTCATTTTGTTTTTAAGACAGTCTCACTCTGCACCCATAGTGCAGTGCAGTGGCACGATCTCTGCTCACTGCAACCTCCGCCTTCCAGTCTCAAGCGATCCTCCCACCTCAGCCTCCTGAGTAGCTGTGACCATGGGTAGGCGCCACCATGCCTGGCTAATTTTTTGTATTTTTGGTAGAGACAGGGTTTCGCCATGTCCCTTAGGTGGTTTCGAACTCCTGAGCTCAAGTGATCTGCCCACCTAAGCCTCCCAAAGTGCTGGGATTACAGGCGTGAGCCACTGTGCCCGGCCAGACTTAGATTTTAGCATCTCTGAGATCAGGAGGCAGCTTACAGTTGGTATGGTGAGAAACTAGTGTGTCTGAGTTTATTTGGCAGCGTTTTTATCTTTTTTAGTGGTATGTAAAATATCCTTGCTCCCTAAAGTAGATGTTGTCTTAGATTTGAGGAAATACAATAATAAAACCTATTTCACAGGATTGTTGTGAGAATTAAATAAGCCTCGTATGAGCCTCTGGTGGTGCTGGCTCATGGTGAGGGTTTAATTAATTTAACCTTCCTTCTCATCGGCTTCTTCCTCTTTCAATGCAATTGTTTTGGTTACAGCAAGTTTTCCCCAAGTATGATGATGGTAATGAAGTTGATAGTTTATTCACAGCTGATTAAAAGTTCTGCAAGATGAGCTAAATGGAAGGAAGATGTTTGTTCTAACCTGAGTCTCTTTTCCTGAATATGTAAAAAAAGATATTTTAAACTGTACTCAGCTGCACGTATGAGACTTTATTCATTATGCTGGATGTGACAGCAGTCCATCTTTATGTTGTTAAAATATTTCCATTCCGATTGGGAAGCTACTGGCCCTTAGGAAATTAATAACTTAAGGACGAATGAAAAACAAGAAAACAAAAGTATAACTCAGAAAGAATTTGCCACCTTACTCCTCTCCTCATAAGATAGATGATTTAATAGGGTCTTAGTTTTGGCTGTTGGACTCTCTCTTAATAAATCCAAGTAAAAGATAGTTACAAAGCAGGGAGGGTGATTTATACTAATCAAGGAGAAGAAGTAAGAGATTTTTAATCTGGGGCTTTTAAACAGAGTAATGTAATAGTCTCATAATGCAGCATTTTGTCTTCTTGAGGGCATTGATAAATGGTTAATCATTTCGTAATAATCAGATCATCTAGCACTTGTTGAGTGCCTACTGTGTCAGCAGCATCATCGCTAAGGGGAAGCTGGCATTGGGCTGGTGAGGCTGTTACTGCAGGTAATGAGTACAGGTGGTATGAAAGGCAGTGGGCAAAGGCGTGGCAAAAGCCAGCCCTTCAGACCCTACCTCTTCCCACCAACTGGTATAGAGAGTACTGGGCAGAGGTGTGGGGTACACAGCTAGCCCTTCAGACCCCAAACCTCCCCACCAGCTGGCATAGAAGGTACTGGGCAAAGGTGTGGGGTCCATAGCCAGCCCTTCAGACCCCAAACTTCCCCACCAGTGCTCAGAGATGGGCACATTCAATGAGCTGCATTCTGGGTGTGCCTCTGGGAGCTGCCTCCCTCTACCTTTCTGAGCCTTACATACCTTCCAGGGTAGTTGGGATTGACTGGGATCATGGATAAGCCACCTAGCAGTGTACATGATCTTCTCAAAATTATTGTTTGTTCCAGAAGATCCAGACTCTTTTTGTTTGCCACAGTTATTTTTTTAAATGTGTATTTTGAAATAATTACAGATTCACAGGAAGTTGTAAAGATAATACAGAAGTCTCACGTACCTTTTACCCAGTTTACCCAAACATGGTTTACATTTTTAAAATAAATATAAAATATACACAACACGAAATTTACCATTTTAATCATTTTTAGGTAGACAGTTTAGTGGCATTGGGTACATTAGGGTTGTTATGTAACCATCACCATCGTTGATCTCTAGAACTTTTTTTTTTATTATCCCAACCTAATGGTTACATCTTATGTAACTGTCATACAATATTAAACCAAGAAATTGGCGCCGGTGCAGTGTGTGTGTGTAGTTTGAATCCATTTTTATTGTGTGTAGATTTGTGTCATTACTCCTGCAGTCAAGATGCAGCACTGTTTGTTGCCATTTGATCTGTGTGAGTGAAGTGTAGAAAGCTTCCCACCATTTACATCCCTTTACCCTCCCTCATTTTTTAAAAATGGTACTCAAATATGTCAATTTTATTGTTTCTCAATACACACATTTATTTGTACTGAAAATTGTAAAAATAGCACAAAGTTTCTTTTATTACAATCCAAATTTTGAAAGCCAGAAAATCTAATTATTATGCTCTAGCCAAACTACCCAGTGCTTTCTTTACATTCTTTCCCCACAAGTGACTTTGCTTCAAATTCTTTTTTTTTTTTTTTTTTTTTTTTTTGAGACAGAGTCTGACTCTGTTGCCCAGGCTGGAGTGCAGTGGTGTGATCGTGGCTCACTGCAACCTCCACCTCCTGGTTTCAAACGATTCTCCTGCCTCAGCCAACCAAATAGCTGGGACTACAGGTGTACGCCACCTCCCCTGGCTAATTTTTTTTCTGTTTTTTTTTTTTTAAATTAGACTTTTAAGTTCTGGGGTACATGTACAGAATGTACAGGTTTGTTTCATAGGTATACATGTGCCATGGTGGTTTGCTGCACCCATCAACCTGTCATCTACATTAGGTATTTCTCCTAATGCTGTCCCTCCCCCCACCCCCAATCCCCAACAGGCCCCAGTGTGTGATGTTCCCCTCCCTGTGTCCATGTGTTCTCATTGTTCAGCTCCCATTTATGGGTGGGAACATGCAGTGTTTGGTTTTCTGTTCTTGTGTTAGCTTGCTGAGGATGATGGTTTCTGGCTTCATCCATGTCCCTGCAAAGGACGTGAACTCATCCTTTTTTATGGTTGCGTAGTATTCCATGGTGTATAGGTGCCACATTTTCTTTATCCAGTCTATCATTGATGGGCATTTGGGTTGGTTCCAAGTCTTTGTTATTGTGAACAGTGCTGTAATAAACATACGTGTGCATGTGTCTTTACAGTAGAATGTTTTGTAATCCTTTGGGTATATACCCAGTAATGGGATTGCTGGGTCAAATGGTATTTCTAGTTCTAGATCCTTGAGGAATCTCCACACTGTCTTCCACAATGGTTGAACTAATTTACACTCCCACCAACAGTGTAAAAGCGTTCCTGTTTCTCCACATCCTTTCCAGCATCTGTTGTTTTCTGACTTTTCAATGATCGCCATTCTGACTGGTGTGAGATGGTATCTCACTGTGGTTTTGATTTGCATTTCTCTAATGACCAGTGATGAGCATTTTTTTCATGTTTGTTGGCTGCATAAATATCTTCTTTTGAGAAGTGTCTGTTCATATCCTTCACTCACTTTTTGATGGGGTTTGTTTTTTTCTTGTAAATTTGTTTAAGTTCTTTGTAGATTCTGGATATTAGCCCTTTTTCAGATGGATTGCAAAATTTTTCTCCCATTCTGTAGGTTGCCTGTTGACTCTGATGATAGTTTCTTTTGCTGTGCAGAAGCTCTTTAGTTTAATTAAATCCTATTTGTC
>NW_016827507.1:1479780-1495115 GCF_001698545.2 Rhinopithecus bieti
GGTGACAGAATCTCTCAGCATTTGCTTGTCTGTAAAGGCTTTTATTTCTCCTTCACTTGTGAAGCTTAGTTTGGCTGGATTTGAAATTCTGGGTTGAAAATTCTTTTCTTTAAGAATGTTGAATATTGGCCCCCACTTTCTTCTGGCTTGTAGGGTTTCTGCTGAGAGATCCACTGTTAGTCTGATGGGCTTCCCTTTGTGGGTAACCCAACCTTTCTCTCTGGCTGCCTTTAACATTTTTTCCTTTATTTCAACCTTGGTGAATCTGACGATTGTGTGTCTTGGGGTTGCTCTTCTCAAGGAATATTCTTGTGGTGTTCTCTATATTTCCTCAATTTGAATGTTGGCCTGCTTTGCTAGATTGGGAAGTTCTCCTGGATAATATCCTGAAGAGTATTTTCCAACTTGGTTCCATTCTCCCTATCACTTTCAGGTACACTAATCAAATGTAGATTTGGTCTTTTCACATAGTGCCATATTTCTTGGAGGCTTTGTTCACTTCTTTTCACTCTTTTTTCTCTAATCTTGTCTTCTTGCTTTATTTCATTGAGTTAATCTTCAATTTCTAATACCCTTTCTTCTGCTTGATTGATTTGGCCATTGATACTTGTGTATGCTTCATGAAATTTTCGTGCTGTGTTTTTCGACTCCATCAGGCCATTTATGTTCTTCTCTAAGCTGGCTATTCTTGTTAGGAATTTGTCTAACCTTTTTCCCAGGTTCTTAGCTTCCTTGCATTGGGTTAGAACGTGCTCCTTTAGCTTGGAGGAGTTTGTTATTACTCACCTTCTGAAGCCTACTTCTGTCAATTTGTCAGACTCATTCTCCATCCAGTTTTGTTCCTTTGCTGGCCAGGAGTTGTGATCCTTTGGAGAAGAAGTGTTCTGGTTTTTGCAATTTTCAGCCTTTTTGCGCTGGTTCCTCCCCATCTTTGTGGGTTTATCTACCTTTGGTCTTTGATGTTGGTGATGTTGATACTATTCCTTTCTGTTTGTTAGTTTTCCTTCTAACAGGCCCCTCTGCTGCAGGTCTGCTGGAGTTTGCTGGAGGTCCACTCCAGACCCTGTTTGCCTGGGTATCACCAACAGAGGGTGCAGAACAACAAAGAGTGCTGCCTGTTCTTACCTCTGGAAGCTTCGTCCCAGAGGGGAAGCTGCCAGATGCCAGCCAGAGCTCTCCTGTATGAGGTGTCTGTTGACTCCTACTGGGAGGTGTCTCCCAGTCTGGATACACTGTGGGTCAGGGACCCACTTGAGGAGGCAATCTGTCCATTATCAGAGCTCAAACACTGTGCTGTGAGAACCGCTCCTCTCTTCAGAGCTGTCAGGCAGGGATGTTTAAGTCTGCTGAGGCTCCACCCACAGCCGCCCCTTCTCCCAGGTGCTCTATCCCAGGGAACTGTGGTGGGCTCCACCCTGTTCATACTTCCTGGCAGCTTTGTTTACACTGTGAGGGTAAAACTGCCTACTCAGGTCTCAGCCCAATGGCGGATGCCCCTTTCCCCACCAAGCTCTAGTGTCCCAGGTCGACCTCAGACTCTGAGAATTTCAAGCCAGAATTTCAAGTCAGTGGATCTTAGCTTGTTGGGCTCTGGGGGTGGGACCTGCCGAGCCAGGCACTGGAGACAATCTCCGGGTCTGCCGATTGCAAAGACCGTGGGAAAAGCACAGTACCTGGGCTGGAATGCACTGTTCTTCCCGGTACAGTCTCTCATGGCTTCCCTTGGCTAGGAAAGGGAAAATCTCCCGACCCTTGCACTTCCCAGTGAGGCGATGCCCCACCCTGCTTTGGCTCACTCTCTGTAGGCTGCACCCACTGTCCAGCCAGACCCAGTGAGATGAACTGGGTACCTCAGTTGGAAATGCAGGAATTACCTGCCTTCTGCTTGGATCTCGCTGGGAGCTGCAGACTGAAGCTGTTCCTATTCGGCCATCTTGCCAGCTACCTTAGTTTTTCCTATGTTTAGTAGAGCTGGAGTTTCACCATTTGGCCAGGCTGGTCTTGAACTCCTGACCTCAGGTGATCCACCCGCCTCGGCCTCCCAAAGTGCTGGGATTACAGGCGTGAGCCACTGTGCCCGGCCTGGTTCAAATTCTTGATGTTGGGTTTCCTGTCACTGACTTTAGGCTTATAAAATAAATGGGAATAATTATGTCCTTTTGGTGCTTTTTTAGGTCAAATCAGTGAGTAGAGCTAAAATATACTGAGGTTATTCAAATACATTCAAACTACACGGATCACTTATAAATAAGTGGTATCATGGTAGGAAGGAAAAAAGACACAAGAAGACAAAACACATCATAGAATTCATTATCAAAATTATTGGTATATAGTCTATTCTAGCTATATATCCTTTCATGTAAAATTACCAGCAAGAAAGAAAAGCACAAGAATAAGGTTTATGGCTGAAGTGACTTGGTGTCATAATCCCTGACTCTGGCATTCCCAGAAGGATCCTATCTGTTAAATATGTGGAAACTGCAGCAACATTGGAATGGTTCACTTCTTCGTTCATTCTGAAGTCCCTTAAGCCGAGTGTTTGTTAGTTCTCTTTCAAGCCTAGGAACTATGCTGAGTAATCTCAATTTTGCCATTCTTTCTTTCTGCATAGATAGCAATGTTTTTACTCCTCTCCTCTTGTAAAGCAAGTCATCTCTGATTTACTTGAGGATCGTTGCTCTTATTTCCTATTGTTGGGGTGAACCTGTGGTAGAAGGGAAGGGAATTCAGTGAAAGGGTTGATAGTCAAGTTATGAAGGTTCTTTATCAACATCTCAGAGCAGAAGTTTGAGAGGACCCCCTCCCTCATTCATGGTATAATTGTTGTAAGTATTTCTTCTGCATGCATTAGAACTACCTCCCACAGAGATAGACTTTTTGTTTCAACCGTCGAACATAATTTAGAAAACCTAAGAGGAAAGTCTGGTGTATTTACCCATATTTTATACTTTCCTTTCTTCTTTCTTTCTTTTGATGTTCTAAGATTTATTGTTTTTATATTTTTTTCCTGTTTAGGAAACTTCCTTTAGCCATTCTATTAGGTGATATCTACTGGTGACAAATTATGCCAATTTTTCTTCCTTTGAGAATGTCTTGATTTCCCTTCCATTCCTGAAGGGTATTTTCACTGGACATGGAATTTTAGGTGGACAGTTCTTTTCTTTCAACATTTGAGAATGCTGTGCCATTTCCTTTTGGGTTCCATTGTATCTGATGATAAATCTGCTGTCATTCACGTAATTTTCCTCTACAGACTTTTTTTCTTGTTACTTTTACATTTTGTCTTTAGTTTTCAGAGATTTGATTATGATGTGTCTCGGCATGGATTTCTTTTTTTAAATTATTTTACTTTAAGTTCTTGGATACTTGTGCAGAATGTGAAGGTTTGTTATGTAGGTATATATGTGCCCTGGTGGTTTGCTGCACCTGTCAACCTGTCATCTATGTTTTAAGCCCTGCATGCATTAGCTGTTTGTCCTAATGCTCTCCTTCCCCTTTCCCCCCAGCCGCCAACAGGCCCCAGTGTATGATGTTCCCCTCCCTGTGTCCATGTGTTCTCATTGTTCAACTCCCACTTATGAGTGAGAACATGTGGTGTTTGGTTTTCTGTTCCTGGTTAGTTTGCTGAGAATGATGGTTTCCAGCTTCGTCCATGTCCTTCCAAAGGACAGGAGCTCATTCTTTTTTATGGCTGCACTTGGCATGGATTTTTTTGAGTTTATCCTGTCTGGGGTTTGCTCAGCTTCTTGAATTAGTGTATTTATATCTTTGGTCAAATTTGGGAAGTTTTCGGCTGTAATTTCTTTGAATACTTGCCCAGTTCTATTCTCTTTTTCTTTTCTTGGGACTCATGTCAAAATGTTAATCTTTTGTGATAGTCCCACAGGTCCTTGGGGCTCTGTTCTTTTCTTTTCAGTCTCTTTTCTTTGTTATTTTTCTCTCCTTTTCATTCTACTTTGAGCCCATCCACTGAAGGTTTTGTTGTTGCTGTATTTTTCTGTTCTAAAATTTTCATTTGGGTTTTCTTTATATCTCTGATTTCTTTTCTGAGATGCAGTGTTTTTTTGCTTATTGTAGAGAGGCTTGTCCTTTATCATGAAGGCATTTTTGTGATGGCTACTTTAAGTCCTTGTCAGCTAATTCTGACATCTGTGCCACCTAGTATTGGTGTCTGTTAATTGTCTTTTCTCATTACAATTGATATTTTCCTGGTCTCGGAAAATCATGAGGAATGATTTTTAATCGAATCTTGGGCATTTTCGATATTATGTTATGAAGGTCTGGATCTTATTTAAATCTTCGGTTTTAGCAGGCTCCATCTGACACTGCTCTGGTGGGGACAAGGGAGTACTGCCTTGTTACCGCCAGTGTGGGGTGGAAGTTCAGATTCCCCACTCAGTCTCTTTGATGCCTGGAGAAAAGTGCACCTCATTACTGGTGGATGGGGGTGGGAGTTCAGGCTCCCAACTGGACCTCTGCTGCTGATACCAATCCTAGCTAGAAGGGGCGAGGGTGCTTTAGTACTACCCTCTGTGGGGCCTCCAGTGACACTTCAGTGTGCAGTGATAGCTTCATTACTGCTGGATGCTGGTGAAAATCTTGGCTCTGTACTGGGCCTTCTGTGCCACTAGCCCAGCTGGGAATGGGAAGGGGTGCTCTATTAACTGCTGAGTAGTGTATTTTGAGTTTTTACTTGGGGCCCCTGAGACCCTCCATGTCAACAGTACCAGCGATCTCCTCTGCTGTCCTTCTGTGTTAAGCCCAGCCTGCAGGACCTCAAGGGAGGCAGAGGGGTATGGAGGGGCACAGGACTCTGGGGACCCCAGTGGGGAAGGGTTTGTACAAGGTTTTGCTGCTATGAAGGTGATATTCGTCCATGTTCCTGTCCATCTCTCTCTGTCTATGATGCACAGCGAAAGGTCTGGAAGGATATAGGCACCACACTATGCTCAGTGATGCTCTGACTCTCAGAGGGGATGCTCGGGGGTTGTCTGTCTTCTATAGACTGCTGTTTTGTTTACTGTTACCATCAGCATGTACTCCTATGTACCTTTTATAATAAACAATAATGGAAATATTAAAAGCTGGTGTAAGGGCTAGTAGGGGACCCCATAATGCCTGAACCCTGTCTTGTTCCACTCATCCTGCCCTTGAGACTCCTGCCAGGTGGACGTACAGAGGACAGCAGCAGCAGGAGGAGGACACTCTGCCTCGTGTGCTGGGTGCCAGAGCATCCTGCGAGCCGGCTGGATGTGAGCTAGCTGTGAGCATCTGTGACTCCAGCTCAAGGCCCAACTGACCCTCATCACCCCTTTCCTTGAGGGCCTGAAAGTTGGGGAGGGGTCCCTCAGAGCAGGCCAGCTTCAGCTGATCATGTCTGCGGCCCATGGCTAGAGCACCGGCCACCTTCTGCTGCATCCTGGAACCTTCCCAGTGCAAGGGACTCAGTCTCCACCTCGGGGCCTATGAATTCATCTTCCAGTTCACAGCTGCCTTCTGGAAGGGGTTGGGTCAAAACACCTTGCTTGTCCCAAGGTCCCAGAGCAAGGCAGGGGGGTCAGAGGTTGCAGACGGGACCTGGTGTTCTTGGCTGGGAATGTTTACAAATCAGAGATCAGAAATGAGGACTTATTAGTACAGTTATTTTAGGATTTTCCACTTTAATAGTACAGAATAGCTGGCTAAAACCTGGGAAGCAGTTAGTAGGAATTGAATGCTCAAACCCCAAACTCTCGTGATTTTCTTTGTGCTGAATATGTCATTTTCCCTTTGAATTATTTTGATAAGGTTGAGTGCACAGTAATTGGACCTAAAAATGCATCCAAATTATAGCATCTTCATCAGGATTAGCTGACAACATAATTATGAGTATATTTCAGGGTACAAGATAATATTTTTTTCATATTAGTCCACTATAGAAAACAAAAGTGCTTCCTTTGTTGTTATTTTGGTGGATTCACAATTCTTAATATTTGGGGGATGCAGCCTGACCCGGCGCCCTCTCTGTGTGCTTTGGCATTTTGCCGTTTATATGAGGCTTTATGAACGTCCCCGATGAGTGCATCTGCCCTCCCTGTGGGAGGCCTGGGAGGCACTCATCGGTTCTGTTGAAAAGGGTGCACCATGCTCTCTGCTCTGGGCTTTTGGAACAGGCTGCTTTTAAATTTGAGATTGCAATGGTGGGAGCAACACAGAGCGCCCCCTGGGGAGCCTGGCTGTCAGGACCAGCCCTGTGACCAAGACCCCTGCTCCCTTGGGGAGTTTTGTGGTCTCGTGGGCTCTGTGTGGCCGTATGTTCTTTACTGGCGCTGACCCTGCACAGGCCGTGTAGCACTGTGGAGCCCTGGGCTTGCCCCTGCACTTCCCTGGCTGAGGGGAGGCCAGCTCCTCTGACCCTCCGTCCTGTATTGTAGAATGGGGATCATGGGCTGGCCAGCAGAGAGGTGGGGGATTGAATGAGGGAGTGTTCGTAGGGGTGGGGTGGGATTGGGGGGTAGAGCCCATGCCTGATGCACTCTGGAGTCTGGGAGCCCCTCCCGTGACCTCCTGTGCAGGACTGGCTGCCTTTCAAGATCCATTCAAGTGCCTTCCCCCGTAATTTCCCAGGCACCTCAGCCAAGGCTTTCCCCTTTCCTCTGCTCGCGGTCTTTATGATTTGCAGTGTGTGACTCAGCTTCCTCATTAGTTGAACACCTATCATGTGCCAGGCTGGGGACATGGACTTGAATAAGATGCCATCCTTGCCTGGACTTGAATAAGACGCCATCCTTGCCTGAGCAGCTTAGAGTGGATCCTCCTGAACCGTGTTGGATCTGCTGTGTTATCCTTCACCTTGTTTTTAGAAAGCCTAGCAGTCTTTCTGATTTTTAAATGTTATTTAGACTCATTGTAGAAAATACAGATGTTATTATTGATTATTATTATTATTAATTTGAGACAGAGTCTTGCTCGGTCACCCAGGCTGGAGTACAGTGACAGGATCTCAGCTCACTACATCCTCCACCTCCCAGGTTCAAGCAATTCTCCTGCCTCAGCCTCTCGAGTAGCTGGGATTATAGGTGCACGCCACCACATCCGGCTAATTTTTTGTATTTTTGGTAGAGACAGGGTTTCACCATGTTGACCAGACTGGTTTCGAACTCCTTACCTCGTGATCTCCCCACCTTGCCCTCCCAAAGTGCTGGGATTACAGGCAGAAGTTATTTTTTTAAAAAGTTTCACAGTGAAAATTTTGGTGTATTTCCTTTCATCCTGGCCAGCTCTCCTTCCTTCCATCTATTCATAAATAATATCTATCCATTAATAATAAAATTATATTCATACCAAATAGCTGAGTATTCCATTCTTTAAAACTTAGTGTTCATTGTGAGTGTTTCCCTGTGCCATTCAGTATTCTCTGAAATATGATTTTCAGTGGCTGTATCATAATTTGTTTTGTGAGTGTCAGGATTTGTCCACTGCTGAGCACTTCGGTCGCTTCTGGGAGCTTGCCGTTATAAATACTTGTGTGTCGAGTATCTTAGTGCACAATTCCTGTTCTCATTTTGGATGATCACGAAGGCAAGATCTCAAGGAGGAAAACCACTGGTCAGAAGTCATGAGCGCGTGTCTTTGAGGCTCTTGGCCCCTTTGCCATGGCAGTATTTGTTCATGAGAGCAGCAGACTCTACCACCCTTATGCATGTCTGTGCGCGTGTGTCTGCTGCAGAGCAACTTTGTAGGGAGAAGTGGGCATTGGGCTGGTCCCGAAAGCCAGACTCCCGGGAAATCTCCAAGCAGTCCTCTGTGGGTGGATGACCCAAAAGAGGCTGCGTTGCAGGCCAGAGAGATGTGGAGGCTTAGGACACGCTGCGCTGCCTCCCCTCTGGCCTTTTTACACGCTCTCTGCACAATCTCTCTGCGCGCTCTCCTCCCTGCTGACCAGACCTCTTATTATTTTGTAATTTGAATATGATGCTGGCCTTTTACTCAAAGGCTTGGAAGATTGTCAGCTGGTAAAAGTCATTTGTCCAGTGTAGCCAGTGCTTGATGGTGACCATTGTCACCCAGACGGCCAAAGGATGCTTCCTTTTGTTACAGCAAACCTTCCCCAGGCCTGATGAGGGTGCCTGCTTTCTGAATATCCCTGCCTTGATCTCAGCCACCTTGGGCGTCTCTGTGGCCGTGTTAGGGAAATCTCACTTTCTGAGGTTACCAGTATCTTCCTCATGGCTGGATCCAGTGCCTGCCCCCCCCATTCTTGCTGCATTTTTCGGGAGCAGCCCCTCTTCTCTTCCACCTTCTCCCTAAGGGCTTTCTCTGTCACTAAGGACTCGGTCTTCTGTTTGTTGCTTGCTATGAGCTGAATGTTTGTTTCCCCCTAAAATTCATAGATCAAAACCTACCCTCCAATGTGATGGCCTAGCAGGTGGGGCGTTTGGGAGGTGGTCAGGTCATGAGGGTGGGGCCCTTGTGAATGGAATTCGTGCCTTTATGAAAGAAACCCCAAAGAGCTACCTTGCCCTTTCCACCATGTGAGGACACAGCAAGAAGGCACCAGCTATGAACCAGGAAGCGGTCCTCAGGCATTGGTTCTGCCCGTGCCTCTATCTCAGACTTCCCAGCCTCCAGAACTGTGAGAAATAAAATTCTGTTAATAAGCCACCCAGTTGTGGCACTTTGTGATAGCCACTCGGATGGACTGAGACGGGGCCTTGGGAAGGATTTGGCTTCTTGACACTTTCTGTCTTTAGGCTTGATGCTCCTCGTTGGGTGCTGACCCTATTTCTCTGCCCCACTGTGGCTGAACCCCACCCTGTCTTGTGCTGCCTTCTCCTAGTAGGCATCTGCATACTGACGTCCTGCCCAAAACCACTTGATCCTGCCCATCAGACCTGTCCTTGCTCCCTTGGGGGCACATCTGCCTCCCCTGTCTCTGTTGTTGGCCATGTCTAGTCAGTGATGGTGTCATGCCTGCTTGACCTGACTCCTCTGCAGACCTGTGTCTCAGGCCATCATCTCTGCTCTCATCTCTGGACAGGCTCTTTGGTGTCAGTCCCACCGGTCTTGGGCCGATGTACTCCTTCCTTCTCCCTCCCTCATTCCGCCATAGCCACTTGCTGTCCTCCATGTGTACTGAGGTGTCCAAGGCTAGCCAGATGCTGTTTCCAGTGACCTCACATTCTAAGGGGAGCCATGTGATGGGGCCATGCTGCGTCCAGGGTATGGACACGGAGGGGAACTGGCGCAGCTCAGGCATGTGGGGCCTCTCCTTCAGGGCCAGCCCCTTCAGACACGGTTTCTCCTTGCCTTTGCTCTGCTGGTGGACTCCTGGTTCTCTCTGGAGCTGCCAGTGCCTGCTCAGTGACTGTGCTGGGGATCTCTGTCCCTGTGTTGTCAGCAGATCCACTCCTTTCCCTTCCTCCTGCCTCCACGGCACTCCGTGTGTTTCCTGCCTGAGCCTGCATGTCTCCTGCCCACGCACCCTTCCTGGAGTTTCACTGTCCTGCAGCACTGAGCTCTGGTTGTCCCTCAGCTGAGAAGCCTGTCCTGTCCGTGGCAGCCTGTCCAGATCGGGATCCACCCCACTCTCATGGCCCAGGCCACGTGGCGGAGCCTTCTGTTATGGGAGAGTTGTTCCAGGTTCTCGTGTTTGTCTCTGCCTCCACCTCAGGAGCTCCAGGTCCAGTCTCCCTGCCTGAGAGAGCTGAGCACACAGACACATCTGTTACGCAAATTCATAACAGATGGCCAAGGCCAGGTGGCACCCAGGGTCCTCAGGCCTTCAGGTGGTGTGGAACAGCCAAGCAGTAGTTTATTTCCGGTATTCTCCAACACTTTGTCATATACAAATGCAAAATAGTTTTCTTTATGGAATCTCCAGGCAGTGCTTGGTGTGCCTTTGAACTAGGAGACCTCTTGTAATAGCCCTGTGGTCCCCAGAAGTTCAGCTCTGTTATATGTCACAGAATTCCCATTTTCCTGAGAGCATCCTAGGAACCAAGAATACTTAGAGGTATTGGGAAATAGTTTCAGTAAAAACCATTACATGAGATTGTTCTGTGGCATGTCTGTCTCTCCAGTGAGATGGTGGCCTCCTCTTGTGGCAGGGCCTGGACCTCATGCCTGATTCATCTCTGTCTCCAGTGTCTGGGGTGGGGCCCACCTGTGGATACTGCTCAATGGATGCTGAAATGAACACATCTGAAGTTGATGTGTGCTTTGGGGATTATGCTCTTTGCTGTAATGAGTTTTATTGCAGATGTTGCTGGGTGTAGAGTCTTAAGTATTTTAGCTATAACTTGGAGAAACTCAGCTCATGGGCTGTAGCCAAACGTAACTCGTGTCTAATGCAGGTAGGAGAGAATCTGGTCCCTGACTCTTGCCCGTGATGACTTGAGCAAGTTGCTTTTCCTCTTTCAGCCTCAGTTTCCTCAGCCGTGGACCGGGGATTGCAAACCCTTTTCTGCCTAAGTCACTGGGTCATTGTAGGAGTAGCAGGAAGCACACTGGAAACAAGTTGGCCTCCTATAAAGAAGAATGTATTACTCTAATCACTTCTTGTTCGGGAAGCGTTTTGGGTTCCTAAGAATAGAGCGTTTCCTGGAAAAAACAATATTGATTGGCAGTATCTGTGAGAGATTTTCATTGATGAAGCAATGTTCTGCTTTGTTACATTTTGATTTCGTGTGTTGTTGGTAGAAAAGAATTCTCTTAGGTTGTTACCTCCGTGTTAGTTCACGGAGAAAGTCTTTCTGTGAATCCAGGGAGGGTCTTGCTCCGGGGACTCCAGTGCCTTCCAAGGGCTCCACCTTCACGCCAGCAAGGCCGGGTTGGCCTATTACCTTTCCTCCTTATTTCTGGTAGGAGAGTTTTACTGTAAAGAGGAGAGAAATGGGGTGGGAGAGTGGGGATCAGGAGATTTTTTTTTTTTTCTTTTTTTCTGAGACGGAGTCTCGCTCTGTCACCCAGGCTGGAGTGCAGTGGCGCGATCTCGGCTCACTGAAAGATCCGCCTCCCAAGTTCACGTCATTCTCCTGCCTCAGCCTCCCGAGTAGCTGGGACTACAGGTGCCCGCCACCATGCCCAGCTAATTTTTTGTATTTTTAGTAGAGACAGGGTTTCACCGTGTTAGCCAGGGTGGTCTCAAACTTCTGACCTCGTGATCCACCTGGCTCGAACTCACAAAGTGCTAGGATTAGAGGCGTGAGCCACCGTGCCCAGCCGATGTTTTCGTTTTGAGATGGGAGAATAAGAGTATGCTTATAGGCCAGGGGAAAGATCTAGTACAGAGGGAAGAATTGATGACCTGGAGAATGATCGTCAGAGAGGGTGGGTTCTGCACACACAAGCCATCACGCACCCTTTGTCTAGTAACCTTCCCACGCAGGGCTGTGGGAACATCTTCCTGGGTGCAGGCAATCAGCGATGCACTATCTTTAGAGAATTTGAAAGTAATTATCACATAATTGAAGTGTTAGTCTGCTTTTAGTATCTCCATGAACCAGCAATTCCAGACAATATCAGAGATATGATAGCCCTGCTCTGGGATGGGCCACTGCCCTCACCCGCACACCTAGTGTCCCCCTCACTATGCCCACATTCACGCCAGCAGGAGCAAGGTGGGGAGACAGCTGAAGATGCAGGCGGGCTGAAAGGGGTGGCAGGGGTAGTTGTTTTCTGGATGCTTCCAGTGAGATATGAAGCAAGGTCAGCTGTTGAGAGTGAGGAGCGAGGAGGATGAGATACTTGCTCACCATCACCAGGGAGCACAGAGCTCGTATGATTGCCATGTATTTGTCCAGCATTGCTAGGCAGTAAATGGTGCAGAAGTTGCATGTGACTTCCAGGCAGCGTTGAGAGTCCCCAGGAGGCTGGTGAGGGGGATTCTGAGGGGAGCCGGGTGTGGATTGCCAGCTGTCCAGATGCTGGACGAGGGCACACCATGGGTGCAGAGTTGCGCCGAGTCAGTGTTGTGCTTTCTGAGTGCCCGCTGGATTCTTGCTGCTGAATAGGCATGTTCTATCCCTAAAGTTCCTATGGATTCCAGCAACTGACAGATGACTGCTTCTCTGAGGTCCCCAGCTTTCCAGCATTTAGGGATGAGTTGGGAATTTAACCTGGACCTTTTGGCTCCAGAGCCGTTGTCCTTTTCAGTGGACAGAGCCACTTCCTTTCAGTCTAAGTATAATACTACAAAGATCTGGCTTTTAATTGTTATTGTATCCTGAATTTAATATTTTATTATATATCTTTATTTTATCAGTCTAAAAAGTGAGTGTTTGATTTCCCTCATTATATCTCCCTGCCTTATCATAATGAGATGAACATAATGAACTATTGGTAAGTTTTTTGAATAATGAGAATGCTTTAAATAGGAATTCAGTGGCTTTAAAGAGGCAACAAGTTCCCATCGTTTGATTGAAAGGTGCTTGCCTCTTGAGAAATGCTATTGTGGTCAGTTTTTCCTTGCACCTAATTTGAGAGAGTCTAGCAAGACTCTTTAATTGCCATCAGTGTACAGTTCATTCATTTGAGGGGTAGGATTTAGTTTTTCAAGTTGCATGTTTGTTTTTTACTTGGCTGTACTTATCCCAGAATCTGGGCTGATGAGTAGATTTGGGTAGCGAGGAGGTTTGTATTAGACACTATCCAGAAGGACTGAGAGTTGAGATACTGAATAAAGAACTTTCTGGCCCCAGGAATTCCCTGAAGATGAAAGTGAGTGGCCTGCCGTGGAGGTGACTGCCAGAGGGACACAGTCTGGTAGAGGCTGGTGATGGCTCAGAAGGGCAGCCTTTGGTATTTTCTTTGGCAATTGGAAGTAATAATTGTTTATATGGAGATGAAATAACATATTTTCCTTTTTTTTTCCTTACAGAAAACACGGCCATCTTTATGTGTAAATGTTGTAACCTTTTCTCACCAAATCAGTCGGAACTCCTCTCCCACGTTTCCGAGAAGCACATGGAAGAAGGGGTTAATGTGGATGAGATTATTATTCCCCTGAGGCCTCTAAGTACACCTGAACCCCCCAACTCAAGCAAAGCCGGAGATGGTAAGGGGACTGGAGGGCGGGGCAGGATACCTTCTGACACAGCTGTTGTCCTCCAGTGTCTGGTTGGCGAATGAATGAATGAATGAGTGAAAGGAAGTGGCAGTGTTCAACAGTGTGAAAGACGTGAGCTCATTGTCAGACAAGTGTGGGTTTAACCCAGCCCTAGCACCTACTGGCTGCATTACCTGAAGCCAATGATGTTACTTCTCAAAGCCTCACTTTGCTTCTCCTGACAAATGAAGAGAAATATGCTGGTTACAAGAGGGTCTGTGAGGATGAAGTTAAAGAATACACGTACAGGACCTAAGATGATGCCTGGCACACAGAACATGATAAAGGGAAGCTGTTGTTCTAACATACATGATTAATAAATAAGTCTGTATAATCTTACCGCATTTTCCAATTCTTCCTGTAAACCTGGAACAAGGATTCAAATTGCAAAGCTTTGATTTGCACTGAATCCTGAATCCTTTGGGTTCATAGTCAATGTGCAAAGTGAGATGCATCTTATCTGTAGTGTCCAGACATCTATCACTGCGTGGGTTATCAGATGCAGCAGGTGCATGGATCAGAGAAACCATCCAGGCACTGTAATTAGGTCCCCACAGACAAAAAAAAAAAAAAAAAAAAAAAAAAAACAAAACATATAGCACATGAGGAACTGCTGCAAAGATCCTCACAAAACCCTAAGATAAAGGACAGCAGCTGGGCACCTGTGCAGAAGCCCAATACATAGCAGTCAGTGTCCCATTGCAGGGTTCATCAGCCACACTAATAATCCAGTGGCTCTTTCCTGGGAATATTCAGACTGGCATTTCTAAATAGGCTGGCTATTGATCATCTGTCGGACACCATTAACAAGGAGAGATTCCAGACAAAAAATGTTTTGGTTAATAAGTCCCTCTGGTCATTCCCAGGGTTCTCAGAGAAACATGCCTGACAGAAGATTAAGTTTTTGGGAAGTTAGGAAGTTCTGAAAGTTACTGTTAGTGGCATAAAGTGAAAAACGAAAAAGATGCAGCTAGTGGTGGGTGAATAAGGAGCAGCAGTTAGTATTTGTTACTTCTGTCATCACCATCAGCTAATAGCGTGTGTGTCCATGGCGTGCTCAGCCCCTCACAGGCCTTGTGAGTGGACCTGTCCTCTCCCCATTTAGAGGAAGCAGGAGTGAGGAGGAAAGTTAGATGGAATTGCGTCTCAACCAGTAGCACACACTTGAGACCCTTTGCTTTGGGGTAGAGGAGGAAAGTTTGCATGGGGCACTGAGAGTCAGAACCTGCTTGGTGCCTGGGGCCTCGCAGTTCAGTGCCCTCCCTCTGCCCACCCAGCCTGTGTGAGTCCTGACCCCTGGCCAGAAGCTTTGTGACACCCACACTCTCCATGGCCCACTTCCCTGCTGAGCAGTCAGTGCCTTGCTTTCCAAAGAGTATAGCTTCACAGAGAGGGCTTTAGTCAAGAACTGTGTACATCTGTGTACCTGCCTCTGGGGTTGAATGTATATGGACTCAGAAAAATGGATAATGTCTCTTGTCCAATTCATATGGCAGATAGAAGCCATGTGGATCAACGTGGAAAGAACTTCTAGATTGGCTCTTGCAAAGCTTTTAGTTCTTTGCTTATTAAGATTCTCTTCTTTCTAAATGAGATGTGAATAAGAGAGAAATTTTAATTTTTAATTTTTTCATTTTCTTTTTGAGACTGAGTCTCACTCTGTTGCCCAGGCTTGAATGCAGTGGCGTGACACTGTTGCCTAGGCTTGAATGCAGTGGGGTGACACTGTTGCCTAGGCTTGAATGCAGTGGCGTGATCTTGGCTCACTGCCACCTCTGCCTTTTGGGCTCAAGTGTTCCTCTTACCTCAGCCACCTGAGTAGCTGGGACTACAGGCGCCTGCCACTACACCCAGCTAATTTTTGTATTTTTTATAGACACAGGGTTTCACCATGTTGCTCAGGCTGGCCTCAAACTCCTAGATTCAAGCAATCCACCCACCTAGGCCTCCCAGAATGCTGGGATTACAGGCGTGAGCCACCATGCCCCGCCTTTCATTTCTTTTATAAATAGGAAATGAATAAATGCTGAAAAAAGTAGAATTCACAGAATTATGAGTGTCGGTGTTGTAAGGTGCATTTTCCGACTTCCACCCTTCCACGCCTAACCAGTGTTAGTGAGAGACAGTGCCATTCTTGTAGGAGCTGGCCCTGAGCTCCTGCCCCTTCATGGAGGTTCACCTCCCTCTCAACCATCCCCCACGCCCCTCTCCTCCTCTCAACCATCCCCCACGCCCCTCTCCTCCCTCT
>NW_016827507.1:1495534-1558342 GCF_001698545.2 Rhinopithecus bieti
CCTCTCAACCATCCCCCATGCCCCTCTCCTCCTCTCAACCATCCCCACGCCCCGCTCCTCCTCTCAACCATCCCCACGCCCCTCTCCTCCTCTCAACCATCCCCCATGCCCCTCTCCTCCCTCTCAACCATCCCCCATGCCCCTCTCCTCTCTCTCATCACTGATCTACAGCCACGGGCCCCTGGCTGCTAGGGAGGAGCAACTGAATGCAAATGCCACCCCTGCCTGGGAAGCCCCTTGTAGGTGTTCTTGCTGGTTCACTCATGCATGTGGCTGGGACTCACTCAGCTTGGAGTCACCCTGAGGAACACTTCTCTGGGCCCAGGTGGGGCTGCAGGACTTTTCTCTGGGCTCCCAGAGCCCCACAACTAGACTTGTTTCAGTTCTGTCTCACCTGGGTGTGCTTTCATTTGTCTCTGTGTTTCTCTTGCTTGTCGGGAAATGTCCCAGAGAAGGGCTGTGGACTGTCCAGCTCTTAGCCTGCGGTCCTGGCATGGGGCCTGGCACAGGGCACAGCCGCTTCCCTGTGTGTCCAGCGAACGCGCTATCTTTTGTTGTCCTTCTTTCTTGCCTTGGGCCTTGCTGCCTTCCCTGTCCCAGCTGCCACTCTTTGCTCAAGAAAATTCAGTGACTTTCCCCACCCAAAGCAGGGCTCCCCAAACTCATTCGACCTGGGGACCCTTCTGACTAGCATGAGACCCCTGACTTCTATGGAGTGCCATTGGCAGCATGGGTTCACTGGCGGGGCCCTTCTCTTGGCACTGTAGGCTCCTTCTACAGCCGAACAGCTGGAGGTCCTCTAGGCCCCCGGCTCCTCTGTGGTGTTGCAGATGAACCCACACTTATAAAACTTCCCTTAACTCCTCCAGGTGGACTTTGGTGCTTCTCTTGGGCAATTACACTTTTCCTTTTACTTTTTTTCCCTCCCAGTTATAAGAGTAATATTTTTTTTTTTTTTTCTGAGTTGGAGTTTTGCTTTTGTCACCCAGGCTGGAGTACAATGGCGCGATCTTGGCTCACTGTGACCTCCGCCTCCCGGGTTCAAGTGATTTTCCTGCCTCGACCTCCCAAGTAGCTGGGATTACAGGTGCCCATCACCACACCCAGCTAATTTTTGTATTTTTAGTAGAGATGGGTTTGCCATGTTGGCCAGGCTGGTCTCGAACTCCTGACTTCAGGTGATCCACTTGCCTCAGCCTCTCAAAGTACTGATATTATAGGCATGAGCCCCCATGCCTGACCCTGAAATCTTGCTGTAAAAGAAAATTAAAGCAATACAACATGGGGAAAGCACGTTTTTCTAACTGCCTTCCAAGTTCTAGAAATAATGGTGCTAACAAGTGTGCTTCCAGACCTTTTTCTCTTCATATGTAAACATAAATACACTGTTTGTTATTGCTTTGTTATTTATAAGAAACAAAAATGGGATCATAATATATGTTCTGCAGTCTTCAAAAAATGTCAGCAGTATATACTGGGTATTTCTGCATTTCAGTTCCGACATGTCTCCTAATTTCTTTTTTTAGTTTTATTGAGGTACAATTGACAAATAAAAAGTGTATGTATTTATGGTGTATACATGATTTTTTGATATACATATACATTGTGAAGTCATAGCCAACTTAACTCATGTATCTATTACCCCATGTAGTTAACTTTTTTATGTGTGTGTATGTATTGTGAGAAGATCTGTTCTTTTTCGGCTGTGTGTGATGGCTTACTCCTGTAATCCTAGCATTTTGAGAGGTTGAGGGAGGAGGATCACTTGAGCCCAGGAGTTTGAGACCAGCCTGGGCAACGTAATGGGACTCTGTCTCTACAAAAACAAAACAAAACAAAACGGAGCAAAATTGCCAGATATAGCACATATGCCTGTAGTCCCAGCTACTCGGGAGGCTGAGCCAGGAGGTTGAGGCTGCAGTGAACTGTGATTTGCACCACTGCACTCCAGCCTGGCTGATAGAGTGAGATCCTGTTTCAAAAATAAACAAATAAATAAATACATACATAAATAAAAACCCACCAAAAACCCGACCTCCTCTTTTAGCAAATGTCAAGTACACAATACTGTATTATTTGTATGCCCTAATTTTTTTTTACTGTCTGTATGGTATTTACTTCTATGGATAATGCATAATTTACTCAACCTTTCTTTTTTTTTTTGATGACGTATGTTTTCTCTCTAATTTTGTGCTATTATAAATAATGTTACAATAAATGTTGTCACAAATATCATTGTACATTGTGCATTCAGGTTGACTATATTCCTAGCAGAATTGCTTGTGTAGAGGGTATACTCATTTAAAAGTTTGCTAGGTTTTATCAGAATGCTCTCTGGAAAGGTTTTATCCATTTATATTCTCACTAGGATCTAAGATCTTCTGTTTTTCCATATCCACGTCAGCCCAAGGATATTATCTTATTGTAAAGAGTTTTTGCCAATTTGATAGATGAAAAATGGAGTATTATTTTAATTTGCATTTTGCTGGTCACTAGTGAGGTTGACCATGTTTAATGTTTAATGGTTATTTACACATCTGTGGATTACTGTTCATATGAGTTGTCTGTGTTTTGTTTGCTCTTTATTGATTTGTAGGAGCTCTTTGTATAGAAAATATTACCGCTTGTCTTTAGAGAATCTGTATGTACTCATTTTAAACCTCACAATGCATGATAATGATTATTTTATACAGTAGGTGTTCATTTAGAGTTAGCTACATATTTACGACTCTCTGGCTCTTCAGTCCTTGGATCTCCATCCATTCCATCTCCATCCATGGATGAGTTTTTTTTCTGATATAGAATATACTTTAGATTTCTTTGTAAAGAAATCTGAATGGAGCTGCTGATCATGAGCTCTCCTGGTTATTGTTTATCTGATGTGGTCCTAATTAGTGTCTTTATTACTGTTATTTTGAGACGGAGTCTCACTCATTTGCCCAGGCTGGAGTGCAGTGGTGCGATCTTGACTCACTGCTACCTCCACCTCCTGGGTTCAAGCAATTTCTGGCTAATTTTTATATTTTTAGTAGAGACGGGGTTTTGCTGTGTTGGCCAGGCTGGTCTTGAACTCCTGACATTAAATGATCTGCCTGCCTCGGGCTCCCGAAGTGCTGGGATTACAGGCGTGAGCCACTGTGCCGAGCCTATTGTCTTTGTTTTTAATATATATTTTTCTTGGGGATAGAATTTTAGGTTGGCTTTTTTTTTTTTTCATTTCAGTACGTTGCAAATATTATTTCATTGAATCCTGGCTTTTATTGTTGATAGAATGCCAGCTGTCAATCTGACTTTAAGTGCATTTATTCCCTAGTCTCATTGTTTTTGGTTTTCTAAAGTTTTCCTGTGTTGCATCCAGGTAGGGTTAAATAAATGTTTACATTGATGTTGGTTGGTCTTCTTAAACCTATAGATTTATTATTTTTATAAATTTTAGAAAAATATAAACTGTTCTGCCTTCTGATATTGCCTCTGCTTCGTTATCTTTCTGTGACTTAAATGTTTGTTAGTCCTTTTGTATACCTTTAACCTAACTTTTGTGTTTTCTTTGCTTTTATCTTGTGCTGCATTCTGGGTATTTACTTCTGATCCATTTTCCAGTTCACTATTTTTTTACCTGTTATTTTTAGATAAAATTCATATGAAATAAAATTTGCCATTTTAACAGTTTTAAAATACAAAATTCAGTGGTTTTACTATGTTTACAAGATTGTACAGCTTCTACAACTACCTAATTGCAGAACATTTTCATTACTCCAAAAATAGCTCTGTACCAATTAAGCAGTCATTCAAGACACATCCATATTGTAGCATGTATCAGTGCTTCATTCTTTTCTTTTTATGGCTGAGTGATATTTCATTGTGTGTGTATGCCACATATTATCTATCCATTCCTGTTTTGATAGACATTTGAGTTGTTTTCACTTTTAGGTGATTGAATAATGCTCCTATCAGCATTTGTTTACAAGTTTTCACATGAATATTTGTTTTCATTTCTCTTGGATATATGCCAAGGAGTGGGATTACTAGGTCATATGGCAATTGTATATTTAAGTTTTTCTAGGACTGTCAAACTTTTTTCAATAGCGGGTGCACCATTTTACATTTCATTCAACAACATGTAAAGGATCCAGTTTCTCCACATCCTTGCCAACACTTGTTAATTTTCACATTTTGATTTGTACCCATCCCAGTGAATGTGAACTGGTATTTCATTGTGGTTTTGGTTTGCATTTTTGATGATTAATGATATTAAGCATTTAAATCTTTGATCCATTTTAAGTTAATTTTTGCATATGGTGTGAGGTAGGGTTCCAAATTTATTCTTTTGCATGTGGCTATCCAGTTGTCCCAACATCATTTGTTGACAAGACTATTCTTCTCCCATTGAGAGGTTTTGGCACCCTTGTCAAAAATCAATTGACTACAAATGTATGAGTTTAATTCTGGACTCTGAATTCTATTTCATTGATCAATATGTCTCTTCTAATGTCAGTACTATACTGTTTAGATGGCTGTAACTTTGTAGTAAGTTTTGAAATGGGGAAGTTTGAATCTTCCAACTTTGTTCTTCTTTATCAAGATTGTTTTGACTTTTCAGGGTCTTTTGCAATTCCACATGAATTTTAGGATCAGCTTGTCTGAGATTGCATTAGATCTGTATTAGTTCATTCTCACACTGCTATGAAGAAATACCCGAGTATTTTATAAAGAAAAGAGGTTTAGGCCGGGCGTGGTGCTTATGTTTGTAATCCCAGCACTTTGGGAAGCTGAGGTGGGTGGATCATGAGGTCAGGAGTTCGAGACCAGCCTGGCCAGTATGGTGACACCCTGCCTCTGCTAAAAATATAAAAATTAGCCGGGTGTGGTGGTGCGTGCCTGGAGTTCCAGCTTCTCGGGAGGCCAAGGCAGCCAAAGAACCTCCTGGAAGGCAGAGGTTGCAGTGAGCTGAGATGGCACCACTGCACTCCAGCCTGGTTGACAGAGCAAGATTCTGTCTCAAAAGAAAAGAAAAGAAAGGAAAAGAAAAGCGGTTTAATTGACTCATAGTTCCTCATTGCTGAGGAGGCCTCAGGAAACTTAAGATCATGGTGGAAGGCAAAGGAGAAGCAAGCACCTTCTTTACAGGGCAGCAGGACAGGGTGAGTGCAAACAAGGGGAAATGCCAGAGACTTATAAACCCATCAGAGCTTATGAGAACTCACTATCATGGGAACAGCATGGGGGAAACTGCCCCTATGATCCAATTACCTCCACCTGGTCCCACCCTTGACATGTTGAGATTATGGGGATTATAATTCAAGGTGAGATTTGGGTGGGGACACAGAGCCAAGCCATATCAAGATCCATTTAGAGACTACTGCCATCTTAACAATTTTAAACCTTCCAATCCATGAACATGGAATATCATTCCATTTATTTAGGTCTTGCTGAATTTCTTTCAACAATGGGTTGTATTTTTCAACGTACAACTTTTGTTGTTTATTAGAGCTTGTGAACTTGTTTATTTTTTAAAAAAACTTTTAAAAACTTGTTTATTGGTTTTTTAGTGTATTCCTCAGGAGTCTATACATATAATCTTGTCATCTGTGACTAGAGATAATTTTACTTTTTCCTTTGTAATCTGGATTATTTGTATTTATTTTCTTGCCTAATTGCCCTGGCAAGAAACTCCAGTACAGGGTTGAGCAGAAATGATGAGTGGACATTCTTGTTCTGATACTATCTTAGAAAGAAAGCATCTAGTCTTTTACCATTAAGTATGATGGGGTGTGTGTGTGTGTGTGTGTGTGTGTGTGTGAGTGAGATAGATGTTCTTCATTAGGTTAAGGAAGTTCCTTTTATTCTTAGTTTATTGAGTGTTGTTTATTTTTTAAATCATAAAATGGTGTTGGATTTTGTGAGATGCTTTTTCTGAGTTTGTCGAGATGACCATGTGGTTTTTTTCTTATTTGTTGTATTAATGTGGTATATTACACTGATATGTTTTTACATGCCAGGATGCATCACCCTTGTATTTTTGGGATAGATCTCATTTGGTCATGTTGCATAATCCTTTTGCTGTGCTGCTGGACTCAGCTTCCTAGTATTTTGTTAAATATATTTGCATTTATATTCATAGAGATATTGGTCTAGAGTCTTTGATGTCTTTGGTTTTGGTTTCAGGGTTATAGTGGCCTCATAGCATGACTTGAGAAGTGTTCCCTCCTCTTCTATTTTTTGGAAAAGTTTTTAAGTATTGGTGTTAATTCTTCTTTAAACGTTTGATAGAATTCACCAATAAAACTGTTTAGTCCTGGGCTTTTTATTTTTTCACTGATTTAATCGCTTGTTATAGGTGTATGCATATTTGCTATTTTTGTATTAGGTTCAGTAGTTTGTCTTTCTAGGGAATTTTCCATTTCATCTAGGTTGTCTAATTTGTTGATGTATAATTGTTCTTAATACTCTTATTTTGATTTTTGTAAGGTTAAATGGTAATGTTCTCCCTTTCATTATTGATTTTAGCAAATTAAGTCTTAGCTATTTTTCTTGGTAAGTTTAGCCAAAGGTTTTCCATTTTCTGTTTTCTTTGAAAACATTGGTTTTGTTGATTTTTTCTTTTCTTTTTCTATATTTTATATAACCTCTTTCCATTCTAGGCATTATTATTTCTGTCCTTCTGCTTGTATTGGATTTAGCTTACTTCTGTTTTTTTTTTTTCTTAAGTTGGAAAGGGTAGGCTATTGATTTGAGATGTTTCTTGTATCTTTCAGATCCATCTCTCTCTTTCTTTCTTTCTTTCTCCAGCTTTATTAAGGTATACTTGACAAAATTGTATAAGTTTACAGTGATGATTTGTTATACATATATATTGTGAAATGATACCACAGTCAAGTTAGTTAACACATCTATTATCTCACATAGCTACCATTATATTTGTATATGTGTGGTGAAAACATTTAAGATATGTCTTAGCAAATTTTAAGTATACAGTAAAAGTATTGTCAGTTATAGTCACCATGCTTTACCTTAGATTCCCAGGATGCATTGAATCTATAGGTTGCTTTTGTTAGTATGAACATTTTAACAATATTAATTCTTCTGATCCATGAATGTGGGATATCTTTCCATTTATTTGTGTCATCTTCAATTTCTTTCATTGATATAGTTTTTAGTATACAGATCTTTCACTTTGATTACATTTACTCCTAAGTATTTTTTTTGACGCTATTGTGAATGGGATCGTTTTCTTTTTTCAGTTGTGTTTGTGTAGAAACAACAGATCTTTGTATGTTGATTTTGTGTCTTGTAACATTTGTAACTTTATACATTATCCAAAAGCTATTAGAAGTGTAATCTTTAGGGCTTTCTATATCTAAGATTATGTCATCCACAAACGGAGACAGTTCTGCTCCTTCATTTTTACTTTGCATGCTTTGTATTTTTGCTTACCTAACTACTCTGGCTAGGACTTTGAATGCCAGGAAGAATGTAAGTGGTGAGAGTAGGCACCCTTGACTTATTCCTGATCTTAGAGGAGAGCTTTCAACTTTTCACGTTGTTATGTTAGCTGTGGCTCTGTCATTTGTTGAAGCATTTTCCATTATTGTGTTGTGGTACATTCCTTGTTATCTTATTTTTTGAGAGTTTTTGTCATGAAAGGTTGTTGAATTTTGTCAAACTTTTCCCCATACTTATTGAGATAATCATGTATGATTTTTGTCCTTAATTCTATAAATGTTATATATCACATTTATTTATTTGCATGTGTTGAACTAGCCTTGCATCTCAGCGATAACTCCCTCTGTGTCGTGGTGTGTAATATTTTTAATGTGCTGTTGAATTTGGCTTGTTAGCATTTTTTGAGTATTTTTGTATTATCAGGAATATTGGCCTGTAATTTTCTTTTTTTTGTATTGTCTGTCTAGCTTTGGCCTTACAAAATGAGTTGGGAGGTATTCCCTCCTCTTTAGTTTTTTTGTAGAACTTGAGTAGAACTGGAATTAATTCTTTTTTAAATGTTTGGTAGAATTCACCAGTGAAACCACCTGGTCCTGGACTTTTCTTTGTTGGGAGCTTTTGATTACTGATTCAGTTTTCTTTTCTTCTTTTTTTTTTGAGACGGAGTCTCGCTCTGTCGCCCAGGCTGGATTGCAGTGGCGCGATCTCCGCTCACTGCAAGCTCCGCCTCCCGGGTTCCCGCCATTCTCCCGCCTCAGCCTCTGAGTAGCTGGGACTACAGGCGCCCGCCACCGCGCCCGGCTAGTTTTTTGTATTTTAGTAGAGACGGGGTTTCACCGTGTTAGCCAGGAGGGTCTCGATCTCCTGACCTCGTGATCCGCCCGCCTCGGCCTCCCAAAGTGCTGGGATTACAGGCTTGAGCCACCGCGCCCGGCCGCTGATTCAGTTTTCTTACTTGTTATTGGTCTATTCAGTTTTTCTATTTCTTTATCATCCAGTCTTGGTAGATTGTGTGATTCTAAGAATTCATTAGTTTTTTCTAGGTTATCTAGTTGGTTGGCATATAATTGTTGATAGTAGTCTCTTATGATCATTTGTCTTTTTGTGGTGCCACTTATAATGTGTCCTTTTTTATTTAATTTAATTAATTTGTGGCCTCTCTTTTTTTCTTGGTTAGTCTAGCTAAGGGTTTCTCAACTATGTTTATCTTTTCAAAAAACAAACTCTTAGTTTGTTGATCTTTTTTAGTCTTTTACTATCTTGTTTGTTTCTGTTCTACTGTATTATTTCCTTCCATCTGCTCACTTTGGGCTTAGTTTATTCCTTGTCTAATTCCTTGAGTTGTAAAATTATGTTGTTTATTTGAGATTTTTCTTTTTTTCTAATGTAGTCAATAAACTTTCTTTTTAGAATTGCTTTTGCTACATCCTATAAGTTTTGTTATGTTGTGTTTTTGTTTTGTTCATCTCAAAGTATTTCTAATTTCCCTTATGATTTCCGTTTTGGCCCAATGGCTATTTCAGAGTACCATTTAATTTTCATCAATTTTTGAATTTCCCAAATTTCTTCCTTTTTATTTCTAATGTAATTCCACATACTTGAATGATTTCCATTCTTTCTTTTCTTTTTTTTTTTTTTTTTTTTTTTTTTTTTTGAGGTGGAGTTTCGCTCTTTCGCCCAGGCTGGAGTGCAGTGGCATGATCTCAGCTCACTGCAACCTCTGCCTTCTGGTTTCAAGCGATTCTCTGCCTCAACCTCCTGAGTAGCTAGGACTACAGGGCACCTGCCACCACACCCCGCTGATTTTTTTTTTTTTTTTTTTTTTTTTTAGTAAACTGTGTGTCACCATGTTGCCAGGCTGCTCTCAAACTCTGACCTTGTGATCCTCCCGCCTCGGCCTCCCAAAGTACTGGATTACAGGCGTGAGCCACCGCGCCCAGCCCAGTTCTTTTAAATGTTATACAGACTGACTTATGGCCAATATTGTCTGTTTGGAGAAATTTTCATGTGAACTTGAGAATACTTTGTATTCTGCTGTTGCTGGGTGGCATGTTTGGATGTGTATTAGAATTTGTTTGGTTATAGGGTTATTCACATCTATTTCCTGGCTGATGCCCAGATTTTCAAAGAGGAATATGTGGCTTGAGACTCAGAGAGTTAAAAACAGCAGTCAAGAAACCTATTTAGTAAGTGAGGGGGAGGCGAGTTAGGCCCAGCTGATTTGATGTTATTTTGCATGTTATGGTGGTAGTCCAGAACAAATCAAAATTCTTATCACGGAGCCTACTCTTTATAAATTATTTCCTTTATTAAAATATTTACTTTTGCAAATTCTTCTTGGATTTTTTCTTTTTGTGTGTATGCTAAACTACTTTTCCTGGTAGTATTAATTTTAAAAAAGCATTATTCGTGGGTTTAAACTCAGGCCTCTTAATATGACAAATTTTTTTAAAGTTTTCTTATGAACTTCAAGTCTTTCTTTTTCTCTTTGAAAGGTTCATAAAATTTGAGGCTTGTAGAGGCTAGTTTCTCTCTAATGATTTTTCATTCAGTTATACCAATTCATTTTAAGTTGAGAGATACTTGAAATGGTTAATTAAACCTTTAACTGAGTGTATTGATTTATTAATTTTTGGTCTCTCGTTATAACATAGAAGGCACTGAAATCTTCTGGTTATTTTAGCCTTTTAATCTTTTTTGCTCATGTAGGAGTGATCTGCAGAAGACTTTTTCATTTTCTCTTTCCTCATCAACCTCTGGCTGTGATCCAAGAAGAAATTTCCAATGGGACCAAGCTCATTTCTCGTGTGTGTGATCAATGTGCGTGTGAGTGTGTGTCATTACCTTGCATTGTATGTTATATGGGTGTGGCTGTGGTACACATGTATATGTGTATATGGTGTGTTTCTGTGCATGTGTGTGAATTGTGGCATTAGTCATGTTTGTGCACTATGTGTTGTGATGCTGTTATGCAGTTTGAGTGTGCACATATGTGTGTGTAATAGATGTGTGTGAGGTTGCATGTGTGTGATACATGTAAGGCGCATGTGAGTGCTGCATGTGTGTGATTGCATATCTGGGCGCATTGGAGTGTACGTTGTGTGTGTGATGCTGATATGGGCACATTTGTGAGTTGCTTGTGTTGTGGCACATGTGATGCGTGTGTGTGTGGTGGGGCACATGTATAAGTGCACATGTGTATGAGATTGTGTATACCATAATTTGGAGGTGCCACATGTGTATGTGGTTGTGTACATGGGCGTGTGTGAGTGTGATGCTGTGGTTGTGTCGTGCTTGTGTATGTGTGTATGATTGTGTATATGGATATGTGTGTGCACGTGTATGATTTTGTATATGGGTGTGTATGAGCATGTGTGTGTGAGTGTGTGTGCACACACATGCATTCATTTATCCTGATGGAGGCTGGGGCAATTGAGGAAGAATGTACATGGGTCTCCCGAGAGCCTTATTTTGGCTCTCCCATCTTCCCTCTCATTTCAGACCCTCGGTAGGAACTCTTCCTTTCTTATCTTTCCTTTCCTTTCCTCTCCCCTCCCCCTTTCCACCTCTGTAGTCATTAACTGTTTGTTGGGTGCCTACTGTATGTCTGGGTGCTGTGCTAGGTGCTGGGGCTGCAGGAGGGGCCCACGGGCTGTTGACTCTGGCCGCCTAGCTGGCGAATGGCAAATAGGCAAAAAGGCAGTTTCAGTGCAGCAGGGTGAGTGCCTCTGCGCGGTTAAGTTCAGGCTGCTAAAGATGTCCTCTGATGTGAGGGTAAAAGGAGGCTTCCCAGGGGAAGTTGATGTCTATGTTTAAATCTGTATGTTGTCTCTTCTGGGCATTTACCACAAATCAAGTCATTCTGAGTGCATGTACGAACGTTGAGCCCTCTGATATGCGTGGTCAGCCGTGCAGTGTAGTGGAAAGGGCACACGTCTTGGAATCAGACTTAGGCTTCGTTCCTGGAGCTTTCACGTGATTGCTGGGGCCTTGGCTGGCACATAGGGACCTTTGTGCAGATTACAAAAGGTGTCACCATTCTGAGGGGATGAGCTAGTAACAGAAGCTCTTTCTGGGTGAGCAAACATAAAACGTGCTCAGAGCTGATGCAGCCAGTGCCGGAGCCCACAGCTTGGCTAGTGGAATTTGGCCCTGGCGAGTCTTCAGTCACCGCCTCACACAGGGCACAGTCTGCACCACAGCCTTAAAGCTCTGCTGGGGGCTAAGACAAGTAGCATGGCCCCTCCAGGCTGTGACTTTTGTCATCTGTCAAAGGGAGATAAGATACTGGCCTTTTTCATAGGTTCTGAGACAAGTGCATGTTCATACATGATGCCTTAGTCCATAGTGACTGCCTGATAGACATTGTACCCTCCTGTACCTTACATCCATGTACTTTCCAGCCCAGGGAGTGGGGTCACACTGAAGCTTGTCACTGCATGAGACTATCATCATTCTCCTGCAGAACTTAGTGAAGAGGTCAAAGTGTGTTATTTCTGTGCTTAGATATTAGTTGAACTGTCCAAAGGACTTGCTATGACATGGGTATGAAGTTCACTGACTTTGAGGCAAACAGGTCTCTATTCAATTGTTGATTCTGCCATTTATTAATTCCCTGACCTTGGAGCAAATTAGTTAATCTTCTTAAGCCTCAGTGACCTCGACTATATGATGGGGATCGTACTAATGCTTCCCTTGGGGATTAAATGAGGACATGCATGTGAAGTGCTTAGCATGGTGCCTGAGATATATGTGCTTGATAATGATTAGTTATCACCATTATTTACATGGCATTTCCACGATATGGCTGGTAAAAGTATAAGGAACAGGCTTGGGATGGCTTCATCCTCCCTGGTGCCTGGCATTGTGGAACAAGATGCAATCTGTCCCTGCGAAGGGGATATTGCAGTCCTCATAAACCTAAGAGGCTTGTGTTCCCTTATTTTTGATAAATAATTCATTGTCTCCCCTGTTGCTTCCTGAGCTTTGGAAATAAACGTCAGGGAGATTGACTGTCAGGGCCTTAAAATGTTAGTCTTTCAGGATTTTCTGAAATTCTGGAGTTGGCGTGACTAGAGATTGAGCTGCCCTGTGCAAGTGCTGGGAAGCTGGCCTTATCCAGGGTTTCAGGCATAATAAAATTTGTGTGTCTTTAATTCTGTATTGGATTTCCTGGTGTAAGAGCTATTTTAAAATGAAGAACTCAAGGAAAAAATGCATATTGAGTCAGAATGAATGAGAATGCATGTACATCAGGCAATCATATTATCTAACTGTGGACCAGGTGGGAGGATAATAGTTTCTTAAAAGAGATATTCTAAGTCAGAATCTTAATGACTATGGCCATAATATTGAACAGTTGCCATTTATCAGTCACCTCCTGAGTTCTGTGCTCAGCATCGTAATGGATTGCTTTTATCGGTAGTGACTCTATAAAATAGAGGCAGTTTTGTGTTTATTTTTCACATTGGAAACGGAGGTTCAGGGGAGATTTGAACCCAGGTCAGTCCAGCTCCAAGCCAGCATTCTCTGCACAGCACAGATTGTCTCTATTAAAGTATCTAGAGCTGACCTTTTCTTACCCATGCTTCAGGGGTATATGATTCTGCAGAAACATTTTTGTCTGGGAATAAGGAAACCCAAATTCCAGTTCTGTGTGCTCAGTAGCTGGTTCTGGAAAATGTGCCAAGCCACCTGAACCGTTGCATCCCTTGTTTCTTTTCCTACTGAGGACATTATGTTTGCTACATCCATCTTTTAAGATTTTTATAAGGCTAAAATGAGACAATAGCTGGGAAAGTGCCTTGCAAACTTGAGTGATGCACAAATAAAGGGCTTACATTATTAAATTTTTGATAATGTTGGGCTACTTTTTTCATAATGTTCATGTAGTGTTTTGATTGAGTTAGAAGAAATCCTTTGGCTGATTCTCTGCCCCTTGCCAGTTTTTGGCCTTGGATCTACAAAGATGATTTTCTGACTAAGAGGAAGTTGTCCCCAAACCGTGGATTTAGAGCAGGGTTAAGAGGCTCTGTGGCTCGGCCCTTTCTTCCTGTTGGAAACTGGGGACGCAGGAAATGGCTTCTTTTCCAGATATTTCTTTTCCTATCATCAAACAGTGGATCAGTGTGTTCTTATTAATTGTATCTACTCCACGTCTAGCTCTGTTCAAGACCCTGTGGGACCCAGGAATTAAAAGGCCAGCTCAGACCTCAGGGTTTTTCATAAAAGGTGGGGAAAAATAGGAACAATCAGGGAGTGGTCCGGGCACATACACACCCTACGTGTGTGTGGCTCACACTGTGATTCGAATCAAGCTGTGGGGATAGTCATCCTGCTCAGCTGGGGACACTTCATGGAGGAGGCACTGAGGTCTTAACTGGACCGGACATGTTAGGATTTTTACTGGAGCTTGGTGTCTGATTGGTAGTGAAGGAGGTGGTCACAGTTGGGGAGAATAGTACAAGTAAGTGAAAAGAGACAGGCATTCTCTGTATATATTTGGAGAAGTCTAGAAAATTGCCCTAACAGTCAAGGGGGAGGAAGAAGGAAGTGGGGGCACTGTGTGTGTGTGTGTGTGTGTGCGCGTGTATGTGTGTGCACGTGCATATGTGTAGGGTTGGATCACGTGCTAAAGGACCTTGAAGGCCAGGCCTGAGAGTTGTGGGCAAAGCATCCAGAACAATGGAAGGTTCTAGAGTGAGGGAATGACAGATGAGGGATGGAGACAGAGAAAGCCCAGAGCAGGAAGCTGGAATCTGGAAACTGTGTGCAGGGATCTGGGTGGTGAGGTTGCTGTGTGAACAGAGAGGGGATTTACTAGACAGACATCTTTAGGGCAAAGTCCATAGAGTTTAGTGACAGATTAAATAAAGGAATTTAGAGGGAGGAAGAAGAATTAAAGCTAACTCCATTGAAATGTTTTGATTTAGAGGTTACATGATTTTCCTTGCCCAGTTCCAAGGTTCTCAGCTCTGCCATAAAATGCGAGTAGTTGACAGCAGCAACTCATTTTCAGAGCTTAAATTATTCAAGTTCGTTTATGAATATTTCATTTTTAGCTAGCTAATTGGTCTTGAGGATCTGAATTATGGATGCAGCAAGCTGGAAGATTAGTTTTGTCACCATCATGTTTGAGGTTTTCCAAAGCTTTCAGGCCGATTTTATTTCTTCCTTGCCGTGGAATTAATTGTACATTGCTCATCAGTTTAATTCACCAGAGTTGCTTGCTGGCTGCCTGCTGTGCAGGGCACCAGGTTAGGTGCTGAGGGGGATACAAAGTCATCAGGACAGGGACTCAGACTTCCAGGAGTCTCCAGTCTGGGGGAGGGGAGACTCACGATGGATGCTGTACCGCACACTGTGCTGTGCTCTAGCACATGCAAGCACTGTGGCTCCGTGTGCTCCATTGAGTCTGTGTGGAGAAAACACTGGGTACCCCGCAACAGTAAGTTTACTCAACTCAAGCTTAAGGGCACAGTTCTCCGCAAGACGAGCAAGTCCGCCCAAGACTCCTGATCCCAACCACAAGTTTAGGGGGGTCTCCTGGACCACCTTTACTTCTTCCTTACTACTACAGATTTGGAAGGTCCCTATGGCCTCTCTCAGCTTTGAGAATTTGCTAGAATAACTCACAGAACTCAGGAAAGCCCTGTCCTCATTATTATAATTTGATTATACTCAAAGGATGCAAATTAGCCAATTAAAGGGAGAGAGGTGTGTGGGTAAAGTCGCAGACTGGGAAGGTCCCAGACGAGCTTTTGGTCCACCCATGGAGTCCTGAGCCAAGTTACCTCTCTCCTGGCTACAATGTAGGATAGCACTCAAGAGTATTTCTAATCAGGGAAGCTCACTCGAGCCTTGGTATCCCGAGTTTTTATTAGGATTCCGTGACACACTGCCCACATGTCGCCTTTTAGTCCCTGTCTCTCCTGTAGGTTCTGACTGATGCCTTTTGTTTTCCAAAGTCCCCATCATAAATCCCATTGTTTGTCTGGTGGCCAAAGTCCCTGGGTAAACAAAGTTGCTCCTATCAGGAGGGACATCCGGGGGCCCAGAAATCACCTCCCTGTAGCCAAGGGCAAAGGCCAGACTTCTCTTTGGGTAAAGTTAATTCTTCACTACACAATCGCATCCTCGTAGAGTGTTTCAGGGGAGTGGCTTGTGTCTGCGGGATGGCAGAGTCTGTCACTGGGTTTAGACCTGGGCCACAGACTTCAGTAAACTGTTAGGCACCCTGTTTCTGGAACTCAGCTGACATGACACGAGGTGGGTGTTTTGTAGCCTTTCTGCTAATTCTGCTTCTCTGATATGAATTGCTGCTTCAGTAGGTTGTGCAAGTACACATTGTTGTGAAAAAGAATAAGGAGAAAGTTTTAAGGGAAATGGTTTCTTCTTACTCTGTACGTTCTATTTCTTTCTCCCCCTGTCCCATGCACATGGGCTGGTTCTCCTGTAAACACAGCCTTTGTTCTCCTTGTTTAAATCTAGGGAGGGCTTCCAGGGCCTTCTGTCCCTTGTTTTATCTGGTTTACCTTCCTATCGTTAAGTACCTTCTCCTGCTTTGTGCTCCCCTGCCCTCCATGCCCCAGGGAGACAGAGTGAAGGCAGGAATCTCACTGGCTGCCCTGGTGCAGTGCTCTGGTTTGGATCTTTCAGCCGAAGCTGACCTACTCACCAGTGGTGTTGCAGTTCGGTCGAAGCTCTGTTCCAGCAAGAGCCCTCCTTTCCCAGGAAATCTCTTGCCTCATTCTCGTGCCAGGTTTCCCTGAGGTCTTGGGTACCCCATACCGAGGCAGGCTCCTTTGTCCAGATTCCCTGTGGTCAGGCTGTTGTGTCCCTGCAGACTCTGCCCCAGACTGTCCTGCCCATCTCTGTTCCCTTCTGCCCCGTGGCCTCCCTCTGATTTGTGAGCACAAGTGACTTACTTAATGGGTCCTCATGGTAGTAGCAGTAGATAAAGTGGCTGGTGTCCTACTGCGTAGAGCAACAGCTTTAGAGAGAGCAGGAAGGGACCTGAGAGACATCCTCATATCTACAGATGCACGTGTACCCAAGATAGTGCCCGCTCACCCCTGTTCTCTGTCACCCAGGCTGGAGTGCAGTGGCACGATCTCGGCTCACTGCAAGCTCCGCCTCCCAGGTTCATGCCATTCTTCTGCCTCAGCCTCCTGAGTAGCTGGGACTACAAGCGCCTGCCACCACGCCCGACTAATTTTTTTTTTTTTTTTTGTATTTTTTGTAGAGATGGGATGTTACCGCATTAGCCAGGATGGTCTTGATCTCCTGACCTCGTGATCCACCCACCTCAGCCTCCCAAAGTGCTGGGATTACAGGCATGAACCACTGCGCCCAGCCCCGCTCACCCCTCTTAATTCCCACCTTCATTCTGGAGATGAATGCCTTAAAAATTAACACTAATTGAGAAGAAACACAAGTTGTAAAATGATTTTAAACTCACTCTAAAGCAGCTGTGATCATGCCATTGAAAATCACTAGGTCGCTAGGAAACTGGAAAAATATTGTTATTGTCTTTAGTGCTATAATTTGTGGCTTTAGATTGTAATTATTTTTTCTTTTTCTTGCCAGGACTATTTGACTCTAATAATTATGACTCCTTGAAATAATCTGAATAGTTGTGTAACTCATTAAGGGCATGAAAAGCTCAGCAGCCTATGAGAACGCTTTGCAGAGAAGTCCCTAAGCAGTTTCTGAGAACTGGATTTCAGTAGAAATGGTGCTTAACAAGGGGCAGGATTTGTGAGCAGGGGGTTGACAGCCGCAACTTAAAATCCTCCCAGCATTGCTGAAGAAAGATGTACAGAGATGCCAATAAACTGATTTTCTTGAATCAGAACATTAGAACATTGATTGCCCATTAGTACACAGATGCAATGATATTAGCACCAAAGATAATTGTTTGCAGCTGTGGAATCACTTCAGCTTTTTCATTTTTAATAAAACGTGAAATCTGAACATATCCTCACACTTGGAGGGTGAACGTGAGCCCTGCGGTGCCGTCTCATGTGACTCCATTGTGGCCTCTTGTTTCCTCTGTAGAGTTTTTGGTCATGAAGAGGAAGAGAGGCAGGCCTAAGGGGTCCACGAAGAAGCCCAGCACAGAAGAGGAGCTGGCAGAAAACATCGTGAGTCCGACTGAGGACAGCCCGCTGGCTCCGGAGGATGGGAACAGCCTGCCTCCAAGCAGCTTGGAGTGTAGCAAGTGCTGTCGGAAGTTTTCCAACACGCGCCAGCTGCGGAAGCACATCTGCATTATCGTGCTGAATTTGGGTGAGGAGGAAGGAGAAGCAGGTAAATGCTGCCAAATGGCTGAACATGTCAATTTCTTATGAAGAGGTGTATCTGCTAATACCATGTTTCACTGGGTCAGTTATTACTTGGAAATAGCCCATATTTTTTCAGCTCTCACCCATCTGGAAAAGTGCTTATTTTCTTAATGATGACTGACTATTACTGTAAGTAATCTCTGAAGTGAATGTGTCATCTGGGAGTTGATGCCCATGGCATGTAGGTCAGGGGGCTGCTTTGCTAGATGCTTTGAGAGTTGCAGGGATGGTAAAACACAGCCTCTACCTTTGCTGAGCTTATGTTCTGGGAAAGAAGACAAGGTTTTAAATGCATCATGTTAATGGATAACCAATTGTCAACAGGAGAGAGCATTCTGATGGAAAGTCAGGAGCGAATCTGGTGTCACAGTTTGGGTGGTATTGAATTAAAGGAAGGAAGGATGTCTTATTGGATGGATGGGGCCGTGTGGGCCGAAGTACAGCAATTAGGATCCTCAAAGCTCCTATGAGGGACCTTGATGGGCCAGTGTTGGCTGAGGACTAGATTTTGGTGGGCATTCGTGAAGAAAATAAAGACTATCAGGTACTTCCTTCAGAAACGTTCTTGACTAGGCTTCAGCTCTGAAGCAGCTTCTAAGAGAGGCTGAAAGGCGGATGAATGTGGCCAGGGGATGACGTTGCTGTGGGGTGGCGTGTCTGCAGGTGGCCTTCGTCGGAGGAATGAAATAGCAAGACTGCACTGGCGTGGTTAGGGCCTCTGCTGCGGGTTCTGTTGTTGGGTCCTTGCACCACTTTTGAAGCCTTCAAACTGTACCCCGTGTTTAAGTTCTTTCTGTTTCGTATTGTGCTAACCATGTTATGTGGGAGGCAGTTCTCATTAAGAACATAGGCTCTGGGTTACGGCTATCTGGGTTTGCATCCCAGCTTCTGCACTTATTAACTTCATTTTGCCTCAGTTTCCTCATCTGTAAAATCGGAATAAAAGCAGTACTGTCTCCTCTGGTTGCTTTGACAATTAAGTGAGATAGGACTTGTAAAGTGCTTCCAGTAGTACTTGCCATATCAAAAGCACCGAGTGAATGCCAGCTATTACAGTGAGCCGTTCATAACCACATGGATACAGTACTGTTATCATCCTTCTTGCTTCATGGATAAGGGCGTTTAGACTCTGAGAGATTAAGTAATTTGTTTAGGGTCCTTTAGTTAGTAAGGGGACCTGGCCTTTGAACCCAGGCCGTTCTACTCTGACCCCTGTTCTTAAATTCTTCACTATAAATGCCTCCCTGCAATGAGCAAGACTCTTGGTTTGCAAAACCCTATCATAGTTTGGGTGAATTATTGAGTAACTCATCAACTAATATTTATGGAACATCTAGGTTGGTGGCCAAGGCTCATTGCCAACATCTGTACAAGTTGTAGAAAATACCAGACACTGTTCCCTCTCATAAATAACTCTCAAGGCAATGATGTAAAACCCTGTGGGGCTGCACAGGCTCATGAAAATAACCCATGAGGTTCAAAGGAGGTGGAGCTGTCCCTAAATGGAGCCTGAGTAATTGCCGTGTGAGAGCTGTAGCCCGGGAGTGCTGTCGTTTCAGAAGAATCCGTATCGTGTTTCAGAACCTAAAGTCCTTTTGGGAAATAAAGATAATTTTAGAAATGAAACGGTTGAAAGACGAAGGATTAGGATGGACCTCCCCTGAACCCGAAGCTCTGATTTCTAGTGATTTGTTAATCACTGGATTTGGGTTATGGAGTCTTTCCCCCACCCTCTTATGCGTGCATGCACACTCTCTCTCTCTCTCTTTCCCTCTCTCTCTCTCCCCCTTTCTCTCTCTCTCTGTCTCCCATGCATACACATACATGCCCCCTGCTCCAGCACAGCTAGGTAATGATGTTGTGTTTTCATCAGTGCTAGCCATCGAGGCAGCTCTGCTATCTGTAGTTTCTGCACTGCCTGAGCCATTCAGAGAATCCAGTTCTCTCCGACCATTTGGTGCTGTCTTCTCGAGAATCCCTTTTGTTTGTACCTTCACAGGGTTTTTCCTGTCAGGTTCCCTGTGAGACACTCCTGGAGTCTGCACAATTATGGCTAGAAATCAGAGACTTCGCTCTTTTGCAACACTAAATTTTTCTGCTTCCCATTCTTCCAGACCTCAGGTCAAGCTCAGGGTTTGAGGCTCAAAGTCAACAGCACAGACCCTGGAGGCCCAGAAGTTCAGTTGAGTCTCTGGCCGTCGTTCCCCAGTCTGCACTGCCCTTAGCGTCAGCTCTCTAAAACAGAGGTCCCCAATCCCTGGGCCACAGGCTGGTACCGGTCTGTGGCCTGCTAGGAACCAGGCTGCACAGCAGGTGAGTGGTTGGTGAGCCGGCATTACCACCTGAGCTCTGCCTCCTATCAGATCAGCTGTGACATTCACTTCTCATGGGAACATGAGCCCTACTGTAAACTGCGCATGCAAGGGATCTAGGTTTCGTGCTCCTTATGAGAATCTAATGCTTGAGATCTGAGGTGGAACAGTTCCATCCCCAAGCCACCCCACCCCACCATCTGTGGAAAAATTATCTTCCGTGAAACCAGTCCCTGGTGCCACAAAGGTTGGGGACTGCTGCTCTAAAACACCGTGCCTCAGTGTCTCCCCATCACAGCAGAGTGCAGAGTCTTTCCCTGCGTGTTCAAGACCTTCACCAAAACCGTCTTTCCATGTGGCTCGGTCAGTGCCATAAAGTATTCTGTTTGTACCAACCAGGGTACAATTGATGAAAACTTAGGTTTTTATCCATTTTTAACTGTTGTAAGCAATGCTTTAATAACTATTCCTAAATGGGTGTGTGTGTGTTAGTATGTATACGTATTTGTAGACTTGTGTTATGATTTTTCTAGGATCGATTCCTGAAAGCAGATTGCTGGGTTGGAAAGTATATTAATATTGCCAGATTTCTCCCCAGAAAGCTCACATCAACTTAGATTCCAGGAGTGTCTGAGAATGCCTATTGGATATTATTACTTTTGTTTGTTTTAGTTTTTAATACCTGTAATGAAACAGAAAATACTAAGAAAGTAAAAATATTCCAAAATTTCACTGCCTGGGGTCAATGACTGTTACATTGAAAAGAGAAGGCCCTCCTCCATTCTGTGTACACACATATGTATTTTTCAGAACTGAAATTATACGTAATATTCTGTGATCTTTTTTCACTCAATGTGGGAGATAAATTTTTCATCACAATATTTTTTATTTAACAAGCTGTTTTCTAGCGCTTTTTTTATGTGACAGTTGCTGTTCTCAATGTTTTACAACTAATAGTCATTTTACTTCTCATGGTAGCTTAAGAGGTAGGCACTATTGTTTGTTTTTTTTTTTTTTTTTTTTTTTGAGATGGAGTTTTGCTCTTGTTGCCCAGGCTGGAGTGCAGTGGCACAATCTCAGCCCACTGCAACCTCTACCTTCCAGGTTCAAGTGATTCTCCTGCCTCAGCCTCCCAAGTAGCTGCAATTACAGGCATCTGCCCCCACACCCGGCTAATTTTTTGTATTTTTAGTAGAGATGGAGTTTCACCATGTTGGCCAGGCTGGTCTTGAACTACTGACCTCAGGTGATCCACCACCCTTGGCCTCCCAAAGTGTTGGGATTACAGGTATGAGCCACTGTGCCTGGGCAAGGTAGGCGCTGTTGTTATTCCCATTTTATAGAAGAGCAAACTAAGGCACAGATGTTTCAGCTGTTTGCTTTGGTCACACAGCCCGTAAGTGGTGGAGCTGGTTGTGAGCGAGGTGGTCTGGTTCCAGGGTCTGTGCTTTTGACTGCTGTGCTGTGTGTCCTTACCCAAAACAGTGTTGCTTGTTGTCATTTTTAAAGGCTGTACAGCATTTCTTCATATGCATGGGCTTACCTCATTTTACTTCATTGGTCTCTAGTTGATAGGCATTTAGAATTGTTTTAAAATTTTCTCTCTGATCAAAAAGCAGTACTCAAGTGAACAGTCCCGAGCATGCATTTTAGATTTATTATTATTATTTTTTGCACTTGTGCCATTATCTTAAATGACTAATAATGTAATGCTTGTTAAGTTTTTATTTAACGAGCTGTTTTTTAGTGCTTTTTGTTTTGCAGTTGCTGTTTCTCAGTGTTTCACAGCTAACAGCTCTTTTAACTCTCATAGAAGCTAAGAGGTAGGCACTGTTGTTATTCCCATTTTATAGAAGAGGAAACAGAGGCACAGATAGTTTCAGCAGTTTGCTTGGCTAGATCACACAGTCTGTAAGTGTGTCTATTAGTTTCCTTTGTACATTGCTTTGTTTTTCTTTTGCATTAGGAAAATGCAAATAGGATATATTTTACATTTTGTCAAACCGCCCTGTAGAATGTGCATATCAATTATTTTTCCGTCATGGGTCATGTCCTCAGATGGCCTTTATCCTTTTCATCTTGGGTTGTGTCAGCCTCTATCCTTGCTAGTCTCTTTTGTGGACAGTTGGCTTTCATTGTTTTAATTTACTGCTCCTTGGTCACTAGTGGGCTATCTCTGTTCCAGTTATTAGTTATTGGTGGGTTTTGTGTGATTGGGGGCATTCCTTGTTCATGCACTTTACTTATACCTTTGAATGATCATATATGCTGAAAATATTTTCTGCAATTTGTCGTTTGTCTTTTAATTTTCTTTGTAGCACTGCTTTTCTTCCTTTTGCATTTTGCTGGAGTTTTAAATGTCTGTATTGTCACCACTGTTTGTATCGTATTGTCAGATGTATCGTTTACATTTTTTGCCCTTTTATCGTAGTTTACAAAATTTGCCTCATATCCCCTCCAATTTAAAAAAAATGCTTCTATTTATTTGTCTGTTATCTGTATGATTTTATTTTATGTATATCTTTGATTCATTTGGACATTGCATTTTTGTTTTCTGTAAGTTGGGAAGTCAGGCAGTTATAAAGTTGACTTTTTAACAACCTGGGGATTAAGGGCACCATCCCACTGTCAACAGTTATTTTCAAGTATAGCTTTTGACTCTCCTCAAACTTAACTAGTAATAGCCTACTGTTGACCAGAAGCCTTACCAATAGTCAATGAACACATATTTGGTATGTTATATGTATTATATACCATTTCCTTATAATAAAGTAAGCTAGAGAAACAGAAACGGTATTAAGAAAGTGGTAAGGGGCCGGGCGCGGTGGCTCAAGCCTGTAATCCCAGCACTTTGGGAGGCCGAGACGGGCGGATCACGAGGTCAGGAGATCGAGACCATCATGGCTAACACGGTGAAACTCCGTCTCTACTAAAAAATACAAAAAACTAGCTGGGTGAGGTGGCGGATGCCTGTAGTTCCAGCTACTCGGGAGGCTGAGGCAGGAGAATGGCATGAACCCGGGAGGCGGAGCTTGCAGTGAGCTGAGATCCGGCCACTATACTCCAGCCTGGGAGATAGAGCGAGACTCCGCCTCAAAAAAAAAAAAAAAAAAAAAAAAAAAGTGGTAAGGAAGAGAGAATGTATTTACTCTTCATTGAGTGGAAGTGGACCATCATAGAGATCTTCATCCTCCTTCTCCTCATGTTGAGTAGGCTGAGAAGGAAGAGGAGGGGTTGGTCTTTCTGGAGGGGTGGGAGACATGGAAGAAATTTCAGTATAAGTTCACCCTTGCAGTTCAAACCCATGTTGTCCAAGGGTCAACTGTATATATTTGACCAATAAATCTAGGGAAAGGAATTATTTTAATACATATAATTCAGTAGATAAAATATTTGAAGTCATACGGTCCACGGAGAAAATACAGATCTGGCGGTTCAGTCTCAAAAACCCCTCAAAAAATACAACTTTGTGTTTTGAAATAATTATGAATTCACAGGAAGCTGCAAAGATAATACAGAAGAGTCCCATGTGTCCCTCACCTGGTCTCCCCCAGTGGCTCCACCCTACACAACCCTAGCACGGTATCAGAATCAGGACGTTGGCCTTAGAGTGCGCGTGGCTTGCTGCCAATTTGCCACTCACAAGTATGGCCTGTGCTCACCGCCAGAAACCAGAAGCACTCTGTAGTCACAGGGCCATGCACCCTGTCCCTCGATCACCACCCTCACCTGGCACCTGCCAACCTGTTCTCCCACTGTGTGACTTTGTCATTTTGGGAACACTGTGTAAATGGACTCACACAGTATGTGACCTTTTGCGGTTGGCTTAAAGAACTCACCTTTTAGACCTAAGTTCTAATTTTATAACTGAGGAATTTGAGGTGCAGAAGTGATGGTGATCCAGTCACATGACTCATTTGGGGCTGGCTGGGGCCCGCATCTCCCGACTCCTGCCCTATTGCCAGTTTGCTTGATCATGTCTGTGCCTTAAGACCACTCTCATTTCTACCTTATGGATGGAGATTTTCTCCAGTACAGCGTGTCTCTGTCATATTTTACTCTAACCTTATAAGCAATGGAAGTGGCACCCTGTGTGGATTCCTGATGCTTATTTTCTACTCTGTAATAATTAGGCAGTCTCTTCAGCAAAGGCAGACAGACAGGGTCCTTTCTAATCAGATTATTGGCTTCCTCCAGGAATAGCTGTAGAGAAAATGGCCTCATATTCCATTGATTTTAATGACCTAAATTGACTTTAATTTTACAAATACCAAATGGAAAGGTAGACACTCTGGGCGTTTTTCCCTTTCTGGCCACTGTTGAAGCTCTAAAATATGCAGAAATGACCTTATGCCCAGCTGCCTTGTGGCTGGCATTCATGTGATTGCACCGTGTTCCCTAGTTTGCCAAGCACAATATTACAATTTGGAAAAATCTCGAGTAATTGTTTTAATATGTGCTCTGTCAAGAGCAGTCTAGTGACATTTCAAACAACTGACCTTGGTTCTATAGCTTGTTAAAACAATTAGAAGAAAACAAAATAAGCTTTTTCTTACCCTGAACCATGGCAAGTTAAAATAACTCTTTTGATATGTTTTCAACATTTATTTATTTTATTCTGCATTTGAATGGCAGAAGAAACCAGGAAAAGAGATTTCTTTTCCTGTAGTTATGTAGAACAGCTGGTGTTTTGAAAATGTTTTGCAGCCTACAGAAATCAATATGTCAAATTTATAAAAGTGACTTCTGAACTTTGCTAAGCTTGTTCTTTCTGGGGGTCATTTTATGCAAAGAGAGTTGTGAACATTTCCTCTTATTCTCATTAAATTCTTCCTATCAAAGACAAGGCATTCATTTTATGGTCTTACTTAAGATGCATCTGTAATCTTCATGGTGATTTTTTATTACAGTGTTTCAAGTCTCTGCCTTCCACTGTATTTGTGTTAGCAAAACAGCTGGCTTCATAAATACCTGCCATGACTGAAAATGGTATGGAGTGAGTCATGTTTGAAAATTTGCAGGTGAAAATGTGTTTCTGAACATCTCACTTTTCTCTGTGGAAAGATGGATAGTGGTAATGTCTGTTTCTTTTTGCTGCCTGTAAATCCTCCGTTTTTCCTCTGTACTAACTAAGTGAGTGGAAGCCCAGTGGTCTCCAGCCATGTTTGGTCTTGTGCGTACTTGTGAGTGTGGCTTCTGCGTGGTCCAGTTCATGCCACTGCTCCTGCCTACCTGCTCTGTGAGCGGCCCCTCTTCTGCCTGTCATCTCACTGTCCCTGATTAAAGGGAGACCTGGTTACACCTGATAGCAGAGCTACCCTGAGTCACAGTGGCTCAATATTCCTGTGCTTGCTTTCTTGTTGGTGTTGCAGGTGCTCAGGGGCTCTGCTCACTCAGGGACCCAGCTGGAGAGAGCAGCCACCATCTTGAATGTAGCAGGTCATGGTACAGGAGGGAAGAGAGCGCTAGGTGGTTTCATCTTGGCTCAGAAGAGCATCTGTCATTTCTTCTCTGCACAGTTCACTTGCCAGTGTATTAGTCTGTTTTCACACTGCTGTAAAGAACTACCTGAGACTGGATAAGTTATCAAGAAAGGTTTAATTGATTCACAGTTCTGCAGGCTTAACAGGAGGCATGACTGGGAGGCCTCAGGAAACTTACAATCATGGCAGAAGGTGAAGGGAAATCAAGGACCGTCTTCATATGGTGGCAGGAGAGAGAGAATGAATGAAGGGGAAAGTGCCTCACACTTTTAAACCATCAGATCTCATGAGAACTCACTCACTATCATGAGAACAGTAAGGAGGAAATCCACCCCCATGATCCAGTCACCTTCCACCAGGCCCCTCCTCCAATTCACCATGAGATTTGGGCGGAGACACAAATCCAAACCATATCAGCCAGCAGGGAATCACATGGCCCCGCCTGACATCAAGGGCCCAAGAAGTGCAGTTCTGCCCCGTTCGCAGGGTAGGGGAGCCCTGGAAATGCTTGATGACCATCACTAGTGATGGCCGCATGGTTCTTATCCATTTACCTGATTCTACCACCAGCTGTGTTCTCATGTCTTACAAATATCTTCCTTGCCCATGTTTCAGTTTGGGTGTCCCCCAAGCAGTTTAAGTTATGCAGCGTGGTCAATCCTAAACTCGTCCAGCTCCCAACTGATGTTCCTCCTCTATTTCATCTTGGTGACTGGTCCCCACCATTTAGCCAGAAACATCCCTGTCACATCCCGACACTTACCGTGGTCAACTGACTACCTGCTCAATATCTCTTCAGTCCTTCCCCCGTCCCTGCTGTTGTCCTCGTGGGTCCATCATCCTTTCTGTGGACTCTGTGACCATTCCAGTCTGCCTGTCTACCCCAATTCATGCTCTGTGTACACCAGTGGTTTACAGATATTCTGGGGGATTTATCCCCATTAAGTATTTATTTAGTAATAAGTTGCATTTTTAAAATTGAATAAGCATCTATAGAGTTCTTACTATGGGCCTGCCTCTCTTCTGAGTGTCTTACAGATATTAATTCATTTCCTCTTCATAAAAGCCCTATGAGGCAGTTACTGTTTTTATTCCCATTTCATGGATGAGGAAACTGGGGCAAGCATCCTATCCAGTGTCACCCCGTAGTAAGCAATGGACCAGGGTTGTGGACTCAGGCCTTTTGGCTCAGATACGTATAGACTGCTGTATTAATACGCTGTAGGTGTTATAATACACACATAAATGGTAAGTTTCAAAAGGATGAGTTAAGAAAGGTAAAGAGAAATTCTTCTTTTTTATTCCCAAATTTCAGTGGATTTTCCTAGGCATCCCTGGTTGTATGCATTTCACCTTCCACCTTGTCTCCCTAGCGTTAAGCATCTTTATGACATATGAACCCATCTTATCTTTACTCTGAATGCACCCCTTCATGACACCCACTGCTGTTCCGGAACAGCCTAAGCTCCTTAAGAACCTGCTGTATCACTTAGGACCTAGCCGCTACTCGCTCTGCACCTTGACTTCTTACCCTCTCCCACTTTGCCCACCTCCGGATCAGCAGTGAACCTCTGAAAGCCCCCAGTGTCCTGTGCCCTCACCATCTCTTGTACGTGTCATTCTTTTTGATTGCAATGTCCGTTTGCCCTTTTCCCTCCGTATGCTTAACATTCAATGATCCTGGCACATGCACAAGCCCCCTGAGCCAGCAGGGCTCCATCCCATCATCTGTGCCTTCTCTATGGAATGCCACAACCCTGTCCTGTGCCAGTGATTCCTGCTGGTCTTCAAGTCACAGCTTTATTTCCCCCTTCCAGGCCTAGCTCCAGAGTCCCCTCCCTTGTGCTCAGCTTCCCGGCAGATCCGGGCTTCTCATTGTGCTGTGCACGTGCATCGCTGTGTTAGAATTGCTGGTTTGTGTGTTTGTCTCCCTATCAGCTGATAACTGAGAAGGCAGGAGCCCACACTTGCACCGTGGCCTGGTTCCCTGTGGATAGAATAGGCACGCATCTCTCTTTTCTTTATCAAAGTCCAGGTCCAGACTGTAGTTCTTGGCAGATTTGGCACAAACAGACCAAGTAACTTGTTCTGTGTGAGTGTGTCACTTCCTGGCTCTGTCTGCAGCTTTCAGAACAGTGCCGGGCACATAGCAAGTGCTCAGTGATTATCTTTTGAGTGAAAATACCGATTCTCATAGAGCAGACACAAGAACTATGCAATATCTAATGGGTGGTAAACCCAAAGTTAATTATTTTATACCTTGCATTTGTATTTCTCTGTGGAGTGGCCCAGTGACTCAGACGAGGCCCTGGGTAAGTACATGTTGTGGCTGACTGGCTGCCATCCATACTTGCTCCCATGCATTTCTGAATCTGCAGCTGCTTTGGTTCTTTTTCTTCCTGCTCTCCTGCTTTTCACATTTCGGCTTCAGCCATCAGTTTTTTCGCCTGTACTTAAGGGTTACGTATGGAAGTTACCTCTTGTTTGCCGTCTAATGCAGCCATTTGAATTGGAAACTTTGGAGTCATCTTGAATTCCTCCTTTTGTCTCATCTGCAAATCTCTCAGTCCCTAGTCCTGCCAACATTTCTTCCTTCCTCCTATTGCTCCGGGTCCACTGTCATCACCTCTAATGCAGACAGTTTTGCAACAGTCCTTAGACTGGCCACTCTCCTTCTGAATCTGCTCCCTTTAAGCCCACCCTCCCAGAATGGTGTAAAATACATGGGGTCACGCTGCTTCCTGCCGGTGGGCCTCCCGTGGCCTCCCCTCCCCTGCTGTTGCTGGGCGTGGATGGATCTCACCCTGTCCTGAGACTGCTTTTTCTTGGGCCACTGCCTCTGTATGCCATTGGCCCCCACTGGTCTCATGGAATCTGTTGTGCGGGCAGAACTTTCTTCCTGGAAAGCCCCTTCTATCGTCTCAGCCAGCTAATGAATTCTGTCTCATTCTTTATGGCATGCACCATCCCTCAACTTAGGCAGTCCCAGCAAATGTCTGCCTGGTGAAAGCACCTGCGTATGACCTTTATTACTCCAGTAGCTTCTCATACTTTACGTAGTTCAGATAAAAAGCTCAGATAAATGATAAAAGCTACATTATCAGAGTTGTTTAGAGAAGGAAGAAAGTGTGGGCCCTAGAGCCTTGAGCCCATGGGGAGCTCCAGCAGGCCAGAGGTGGCCTGCATGAACAAGCTGCAGCGTTCATCAGGCTGCTGGGCTTTACAGGCTTGTGTTCACACACTTCCCAACTTCCCTGAGCCATCCCCTCCAGAACGTCCCAGAGACTCGTGGAATCCCGATTCTTGGCTCAGCAGGTGTAGCAGGGTGAGCCATGGACAAAATCCCTCAGACACTGAGATAGTGAAGGGAGTGGCTTTAATCAGCTGGGAGCATCATCAGGCTAGCGTCTTAAAATCCGAGCTCGTCAGGTGCTCAACTTCTGTCCCTTTTAAGGGCTCACAACTCTAAAGGGGCCCACGTGAGAGGGTCGTGATCGACTGAACAAGCCAGGGGGTACGTGACAGGGGCTGCGAGCACTGGTGGTCAGAGTGAAACAGAACAGAACGGAAGGTTTCACAATGTCCTTCCACACAATGTCTGGAATCTATAGATAACATTAGTTGGTAGGTCAGGGGTTGAATTTTAACTACCAGGCTTAGGTCAGGCAGGCCCAGGCATGGTTTTGGGTCTGGTTCCTGGGCACTGGGCTACCTGCCTTTAGTTTCACTTCTTTTTCCTTTTCTGAGTATAAAACAATATGAGAGGGTCTCTCTGTTCCCTCAGGGGGATTGTGAAGCTCACCTACCCCAGCTGGGCTCCCCAGTGATGCTGCCTCCTCTTCTGTGTGACCATCTATCTGCCTCTGCTGCTGTGTGGGTCACCGTGTCTCTGCTCTGATTTGACCACCGGGGCAGGGCACCGTTCTTTTTTTTAAATGAAGAAGCTGAGGCTCTGGTAGGTGAAGGAAGTTGCCTAAGCCCAGCTAGAGAGTACCTGTTGGAACAGGGATTCTGGTCCAGGACCCTTGGGCTTCCCAACTCAAGCTCTTGCCACGCAGATCCATCAGTCTTCAGGGATGTTGCTGCTGATTGGCTGGTCCTCTGATTCTCCACACTCCCTTGCTTCAGAGTCATGTGAATTCAAACCTCCAGTCCTGGTGACAGTTATGTGTTCCTGAGAGACATGTCAGATAGAAACAGGACTGACACTGCAGTCCCCACTGTCGCATTGCTGCTTACTGTGACTCTTAGTTACCAAAGGGTGCTCAGGGTCTTTTGCAGGGACAGAATCCCACCCCAGCAGAATGGTGAAAGGAAGACTTGCTTCCTCAGCATCTTGGAGGTCACACTGGGGCTGCTGGCTCTCAGGGACTATGTGGTAGGTTGATGTCTGGAGGCAAAGGGAGTGGCCTCATCGTAGAGTTGCTGTCTGAAGTTCAGCGATTCTCAGTGTGGAGGCTCTGCGATTGATCCAGTGTGATGCAGCCCATGGCTCAGGGGGTCTTTGCTCTAACGGTGTCATGGTGACCACGCCTGAAACCGGAGAAGTACTGGAACGTGTGGCTCATGGCTCTTGCCCAGCAGCCTGTAAATCTGGACATACTGCTGGGGCTGGGGCTTCCCATCTCAGGGAGACTGGCTAAAGCCAAGGGCTGAGTGAGATTCCTGCAGCAGGCAGAATCTTTTCTCTTTTTTTCTCCTGCTTCCTGAGCTTGTGCTATTATTGGGCACCAAGTCAGACTTTGGGGATTGAAGTTGAGTAAGACAAGTCTATTCCCTTGAGCAGCTGAGTGTCTGGGGAGGAGGACAGTGATGTAAATAGACAACCAAATATGGTGAGGTGAACCACCTGCAGAGGGAGCAGGGCAGGACCACGTGTCTGCTGGAGCATGTCGTGGAAGGCTTCCTGAAGGAGGAGGTGGCTCTGAACTCCATCTCTGAGGATGACTTGGGACTGGGGGAGAAGGTGGAGAAGGAGATGGAATAGGCATTTCTCTCATGATGGTTCATACAAAGCCTGCAGATAGGGGAATTTGGGCACATTTGAGGAGGTCTGGGATGATCACTGCAGTTAGTATGTAAGACCGCCATGGGTGACCAGTGAGAGATAGGAGGATGCAAGAAAGCCTAAGGGAAGAGGGCGAGGAAGAGCAGTGCGTATTCAGCAGGTTCCAATCAGTGTGGGTGTAATAAGTGCTTTAAACTGCTTTATTAGCAGGGTGGAGTGAATTGGTGGCAGAGTCCCAGAATATAATCCCTTATCAGTCTGCTGTTCTGACAGCTGTTCTGGGCTTTTTATTAATGTAACTGATAACACTTTACTCTCCGGGGCATTCTGAGATTTAATTAGTTCTTGGGCAATTTAGAATAGGTACTTTAGAATATTAGTGCAGTGTTAATTATAAATGAATGCATATGAACTAATTTCTACAAATGTGTGATTGCATTTGCATTCAACTCTTTAGTTGCCTGCTTCCAATTCAACATACTTTGAATTACGAGCTACATGTGAGATACTCTGTTCTGTGGGGAATTCAAGGGTAAGAAACGCAGACACAAATCCTGCACTAAGAGTGTAGGGCTGGAAAACAAAGCAGGACCCCTCCTTTTCTTTTGAGACGGAGTTTCGCTCTTATTGGCCAAGCTGGAATGCAATGGTGTGACTTCGGCTCATTGCAACCTCCACCTCCTGGGTTCAAGCGATTCTCCTGCCTCAGCTTCCCGAGTAGCTGGGAATACAGGTGTGTGCCACCATGCCTGGCTAATTTTTTCTATTTTTGGTAGAAACCAGGTTTCATCATGTTAGCCAGGCTGGTCTCAGACTCCTGACCTCAGGTGATCTGCTCACCTTGGCCTCCCAAAGTGCTGGGATTACAGGTGTGAGCCACCGTGCCCGGCCACAGGATCCCTCCTAAAGAAACACTTCTAGAAGAGGTGGGATGGTAAACAAAGAACAGGAAGATTTTGAGGTAAAAGGAACTTACTTGAGAGATTTTGTATCAAATGGGCTTTGTTTTTCTTGGTAAGGTGTTGGAAACTCATCAGAGTTAAGGGGGTGTGTGTGTGTGCGCACATGCACATGTGCCTGCATGTTAGGGGCTGAGAAGAATGGGAACTTTTTGAGCCCCCCTGTGGGTGATTCAGGAATGCATCAGAGGCATGGAGCGCCTACTGTTTGTGTAGCGGGCATGGGGTGGTTGCTGACTACAGGATGTCACATGAACGGAGGTCTGTGCAGTAGTTTCCCAGGCTGTAGTGGGCTGGGCAGAAATGATTATGACACTCTGGGGTAAGTGTGGGGAACAGCTAGTAGGGGCTTCACAGGGTTTTGGGGGAGCTCGTGGAAGGGGATTCTGTAGCAGCCTGGAGAGCAGGTGGAGTGGGTGCTCTCTGGTGGCTCGCTGGGGCAGAGAGTTGAAGGCCACATAGACGTCGAGCTCTGAGGAGTGGGGCTGGGGTAGAGGAGGGCAGGGAGAAGAGGGGAGGAGAGGAGGGGAGTACCACCCCTGCAAGAGGAAATAGCATTTGCTCAGGCACAGAGGAGCCACTGGCCACACAGAGGAGGCTGATGCAGTGATCCTGGGGAGCATTCTGTGGCATCTGAATCCAGCAGTGGGAGTTGAAATAAGGGGACGTATTGTGGAGATGTCGAGGAAGTGCAGTTGACAGGACCTGGCAGAGTTCGCAGGGGGATCTGCCTTGATTTTGGCTGGGGGCCAGGGTGAATGGTGGCATCCCCGCCCACCTCGAGAGCCCAGAGCAGATGCAAATCTGGAGGAAAGAGGGTGAGTAAGTTGTGGCCACACATTGATCTGGGGACTGGGGGATATCCAAGAGGGCATGCCGCCCTGCACGGAGTGTAGCATGGGGTCCTTTACACACGCCTCATGAGGAGGGGCATGAGTAGAGACTGGGTGGAAGCTGGAGGACAAAGCACCAAGGGCAGCCTCCTGAGGCCCCCGCAGGGGAGTGTCCAGGGACGGAGAGCAGGGAAGGCTTCCTTGAACGAGGAAGAGGATGGGTTGAGGATGGTGAGTGATGCAGGGAGTTCAGTGAGAGGAAGCTGGGGTGAAGACTGCATTGATTGGGGTGTGCCTCGTTGCTGACTTGATCAGGAGCAGTGTCAGTGGAAGGGGGTCAGTGGGAGATGCTTGTAGTGGGAGGGAATGAAAATGGGAATGGAGAGAGGAGTCATCCAGAGATGACTAAGAGGATGGCCTGGGGGAGCCACCAGGATGCCAGCAGGAGGCAGGTGGCACACTCAAATGGGTGACCTGAGAAGCTAAGGAAGAGACCCTTTGTAAAGGTATGTTCAGGTCTAGCTACAGCATCAAGTCATGGTGTACCTGCAGGACTGAGGGCAGCTGGGAACAGCAGGGTAAACACGCAAGAGGGGAGAGAAGTCATCAGGACACCGAGGGAGAGAGCTGCGGCCTTTGGTAGAGGATGAGGTCAGCTTGTGATAACCTGGCAGGGAGGGAGCCTGGAGAATAAACACCCACCCCCGACTTTCTCCCCTCCCTTTCATCTCCTGCTGGTGCCTTCACTGGTCAAACCCAGTTGGAAGCCAGAGAGCAGTAGGGCCCATTGTGTGGTCCTTACTGGTCAGCCTTGGGAGCTGGGTGGAGAAGGGGAAGGGGCGACCTGGAAGGGCAAGTGGGACCCCTCCAGAACTTCAGGGGACTCTGGATGCTTGCTTATTATCTGCCCTTAAAAGGGACACACTCGGGTCTCTGTTCCTTAAGTAATGGCCCCCTCCAGTTTACATCAGAGCCTCTCACTCCATGCAGGGGCGCTAGACCCTGTTGTGGTAGAAAGGGCTTCAGCCCCGCGGGGCATGCACACCATTTGCCAACATCTGCTTCCCTCTTTAAGGTTTGCATTCCACGTCGTGTGGTGTCATCGCTTTTTCAAATGTTGTCTTTTCCAAAGGAAATGAAATATAAAGAAGTATGTTAATGTGCTAGGGTTGAAGAGCAGCGCTGCACAGTAAAAGTTACAGTTCTTAGAACATCAGCACCTGGGGAAAACGCACAAAGCTAGGTGGTAGGGGGAGAAAAGGGGCTTGGCCGCAGCTCATGATTAATGCAAACCGGAAGAAGCCAGGAAGAAGTCATCATCCCAGCCTCAGGCCTGAGTCGGACTTTCATGTATATTTTTGGGCGTGAAGTCGACAGACTGGTGTGCAGCCAGTGTTTCCTGAAGGCCTACTGTGTGTGCTCACCATGTGAGAAGGTTCTGCGTCTGTTCCCTCATGTGAACCTTACAGTGACTCATTCTGCAGATGCGGATAAGTTTAGAGTGTCCCAAATTCATCCAGCTGAAAGGCAGAGCCTGGATCTTAGCTGAGATGCCTTTAACTCCAAATCTTGTGTTTTTCACCATGCGTTCTCAAAACAGTGACTTTTTGTTAAAGCCGTATTTCACGTAGTATACTGTACCTCTTAATTCAGTGGTTTTAATGCTGTTTCCAGGGCTCCTCAGAGATGCTTAGTGGCTGGGGCTGGAGGGATACTGAGGACAGGTGTGGGAGGCTAGCAGGGAGCCCATCCACTTTAATCTGAGAGATTGTACCTTTTATAGATTATTTATGTTGAAATTGCCTGAAGAGCAGGAAAAAGGTCCTGCCAGTTAAAAAAATTTGAAAACTACCATCCTGGTGTGCTGACAATCACAACTGAATTCAGACAGTGATGCTGCATGATGTAAAACTAGATGAACAAGGGGACTTCAGCTAAGGCCCTTGTTTTCTGGAAGAGCGCATTTATAAGCCTTGGAAAAAAAGTGAACCATAAAAAGACCAGTTAAAAACACACACCGAGTACATAATAGCAGAGTTACAGGTGCTAGTTGATGTTCATGAAAGTACTTTGCAGACTGTCATGTGCCACTCAGAAGATAAGGTATTGTTATAGCATTAATAGTACAGTTGATCACCCTTCTGTGATATTGACTAAAGGGAAAGTACCAGATGGGCATAGACTACTGTTAGAAATTTCTGTTTAAACCCACTGTTGCTGATGGAGTTATTGCTGGTCTCCCTTCCTGTGATCTGGCTTGCCCAGGGTAGGGCCATAAAGAGCTCACTGGGGTTCGATGTCATCTAGTCTGCTCTTCCTCTTAAGCATCTCTGACAGATTTCAGCTATTGATCTCACTAAAATTACGTTCTGTTTTCTCTTGGCTAAAGAGTCTTTTCTAGAGCTCAGTGAAGATATTTTTAAACATTTAATACAATGAAAACACAATACTGTCTTAGAATTAGCTGTGTAATTAGCACGTGTACATGAAGAAGCAGGATATTTGAAGAGGGTTCATTTTGAGAATGGCATCTAGAGGACTTGGAGTTTGACCTGGGTCACCCCAGCCAGCCCTGCAACCCCCGGGGCTCCCTTCAGTGTCCTTATTTTCCACGTTAGGATGTGTTTATTAAAAGGCATCTGCTTGCCAGCTCTTCTTTGTCAAGCATCCTGCCTAGGCCCAGGGACTCAACTGGGTTTTCTCTGAAACAAGGGTTAGTAAATTACCCAAAATTGCCCATCAGCATCAGCCAGGGGGCGTGGATTTCAGCTGGGGGTCTTTGACCCTGCGCTGTATCCTGCCATCTCAGAAGAGTGACTTTTAGCAGCCGTGTTTATTGCCAGAAGGCTCAGTGTATCTCAGTGCAAGGGAGGTAGACTTTTATTTGTTGAACAGAACTCTGGCTTTCTTCAATCCCCAAGAATTGCCTCTTCATAGCACAGAGAATCACTGCAGATCTGGAAGCGCTGGGCATACCACTGACAAGCCAATAGGGGACTTGAAATGCCTGGGCCTGGATGCCAGGCCAGAGAAACAGTCTGTTGTACCCAGGAGCCAGCTGTGCCCTTGACCGTATAGCGTGCCTTCTCCGGCTGGAGTGGGGCCGTTCATGTACATGGAGTGATTAGGAGCAAGTGGTCTCTTGCTGTGTGTGGGCACTTGGCTGAGGGTGCACAGAGCAAATGCCAGCCTTACTTTGTCTACCTCAGCCTTCAGCACAGCTGGGCCCAAGCCCCCGGTCAGAGAGGTGGGCGAGGAGGAAAGGAATGGTGTTTGGATGCTGTGGTGCCTGAGCTGCCTGCAACCCTTTCACACCTCTGCCTGTGGTGAAAGCAAAAATGCTGTTCATGGAAACCACTTATAGGTCCACCAGCCAGGCCCCTCTGTTCTCTCCACCACCGTAAACAGTATTGCACTCTGCCATTTGACCGTCACCTCATCTCATTGTGAAGCCAGCTGTTCAGCTGGTTCCTCTCTGCATTCTGTCTAAACTTCTGCTCCTGCAGAGCATCAGAGGCAGGAGGGGTAGTGGGAAGCACTCACCTTGCAGTCTGCTGGACTTCCATGTGATGCTGGGTGTGCCACTCATGGAGACAGTGTCCAGGCTCAGTCCCCTCTTCTCCTCACTGGGCTTCAGACTCCTTATCTTTATAAGGGGCTTGGGAGCAGTCCTGCCTCACCAGGATGGTGGAGACTGAGGGAGACTGCGGCAAGTGCAGCATCCTGAGTGGCTGCAGGAGGCCTTCCCTTGCTATTTGTTTAATGACTGGATGACTGTCCCACTTTGTGAGGTTGGAGACCCCTCCTCTCTTTCCCCACTTTACTGAGTATCTATGATGTTTTGGGCACGGTGGAAGACTTCCAGTGAAATAGGCTAAATCCTGCCAGACCTTACTGAACTCACATCCACCTAGGGGAGACAAGCAAGAAACAAGTAAACAAATAATAGACAAGCCACTTACAATAACTCTCCTCATCAGTAGGGACTGTTTGTGTGAGATGTGTTTGTTAGATCAGAGCTTAGAGCACTAGACCACAGTTGCTGGTGGTCTGCAACTGCAATGGTTTGACTTACGGTGTTTCAACTTTACTATGGTGTGAAAGTGACATGCATTTAGTAGAAACTGGACTCTGAATTAGAAATTTTGATCTTTTATTTTTATTTCTATTATTACTATGAAATTCATATTTTTATTATTATAAAATAGGGTTTGTGTGAAATGATTTTGCCCAACTGTAGGCTAATGTAAGTGTTCTGAGCACATTTAAGGTAGGATAGGCTAAGCTATGATATTTGGCAGGTTAGGTGTTTTAAGTGCATTTTTGACGTAATGATATTTTTGACTTTGCATGGGTTTGTTGGAATGTAACTCATCGTAAATTGAGGAGCATCTGTATTTAACAACACAAACTTTTCCTACTTCCCAAAGGCCTGCACTCTACCAGACTCAGGTGAATGATTACCTTCTAACATTGTGTAGTTTAGTTATTTATTATGTTTTAAACTAATGGTCTCTTTCCTCACTAGCATGTAAACTGCAGAGGGGAGGGCTCTCTCTCTGTTTTGTACACTAAGGTATTACAGATGCTAGAACAGTGCTGACCACTGCCTAAGTGTCTGCTGAACGAACTGTGGCTAGTAAAGAACAAATAAATGCTGTAGTGTGTATATAATTTCCAAGTAAATATTTATATATTTTGTGCAGAAATGATATTTTGTTTGAATATGGACACTTAAGAAAATTTGAAAATAGGAAAGTGAGAAAGGAAAATCATCTCATAAAGAGAATATTTTGTTTAGTAGTAGGGGATATTTGTTGAACTTTGTATTGGAGATAGAAATTCTGTTTTCAGATGAGACACAATTAGTATGAATATTTAACCAAATTGAGGAGAGGGTAACCAACAAGCAGGCATAGAAACTGAAGAGGCAGACTTGAAATCAGACCTGAAGTTGACTTGGCCCTCCCTAGTCACAACCAGTGACTCTTTTGCAAATAAAAATGCACAGAGACTGGAAACCAGGGGTGTGACTCCCTGCCTCATTCTGCAGCAAACACCACACATACCAGGACAGCCTGGGGTAGGAAGCCGGCAGACACTCAGACTCGCCCAGTCCTGCACCTCTCTTCTGTTGCCATGATTGCACAAGATGACGAGTGGCTCTGGAGCAGGAATATAGGTGTCGCAAAGTGTCCTTCTCTGTTCGTGTTTCCTGAAAACTCATAGCAATGAATTTGCTCATGGTAACTGTATTAGTCTGTTTTCACACTGCTGATAAAGACATACCCAAGACTAGGAAGAAAAAGAGGTTTAATTGGACTTACAATTCCACATGGCTGGGGAGGCCTCAGAATCATGGCGGGAGGTGAAAGGCACTTCTTACATGGTGGTGGCAAGAGAAAAATGAGGAAGAAACAAAAGCGGAAACCCCTGATAAACCCATCAAATCTCATGAGACTTATGCACTATCATGAGAATAGTACAGGAAAGACCAGGCCCCATGATTCAGGTACCTCCCCCGGGCCCTCCCACAATTCATGGGAATTCTGGGAGATACAATTCAAGTTGAGTTTTGGGTGGGGACACAGTGAAACCATGTCAGTAACCATGGTTGAGACTATCTGCAATTTAGTGAATCAAGCCCATGGTTTACGGCAGCTCAGAGGGCTCTTGTGCATGTGCAACGCGGGTTGGGCAGCGCAGCTTATTTCTAAGCAGGTAGGTCACCATACAAACTGTCTGTTTTGTAGTGGTGAAGTCTCTGTTCCCAGAGTGGTTCACAGGTAGTGTAGATGGCATTCCTTTGAGATGGTTGGGTGATAACTGCCTGATGATTGGAAATTGTACAGAATGACCCGCCACCATCCCATCTGACCCTAAAGGCTTGGGGTCACCGAGTCTACATTAGAACCCAGACTTTCTGTTGTGGTTCTTAGTGTGTTGCCATGTCATTGTCCAAGAAATTTCTAATCTTAATTGTTGTTATTAATATTAGCTGGGACATTATGTTGTATATTTCTTTAATTTGCATGGTAGAGATGGTAAAAATCTTAAAAACAAAGCTGAATCTAAACCAAGATATTTTGGATTGAACGAACTGAAGCACTTCCAACATAGGAGCAGGGCTTTGTTCATTGGGAGAATGTGGAGGTAGGGGTTTTCTTGCGTCACTGTGCAGAACCATGGCCCCTGCTCCAGATGTGTGGGTACATGGGACACTCTTGTGGCCGTCTAGAACCACCAGATGCTGAGAGCAGAGGTGGGAAGCTGTCCCCAAGATTGCCTCTGACTACTAACTTAATTTCATCTGGTTCTTAGGATTTCTAAATTTGGTGCCCATCAGGGTGGCTACCAAGACGGGAGTGAGAGTGGCTGTGGTGTGTGGTTGAGAGAGTCTTTGGGGTGGTGTCCCAGATATGTTTTCAGAAGGCAGAGAGGGTGAACATGGGGTTTTCCCAGTAATTGTGTTCTTCCTTCTTATAGCAATCTTTTGAGGTCCTTATTTATATTTTATATTTTATGAGTGATTTTAGGGAGATTCATCAATTGTCCACAGTTCCACTGCAAGTGGTTAAGTTGTGTCTTACCCCAGCCTCTCTGACTCCAGAGTGCTGCATGCCCACTGCCTCTCTGCAGTAGTTCCGTTAACCGGCCCCTATGTTGCTCAGGCCAGCTGGTTTGTAGCAAGCTCACAGCATGACTGAATGCAGCAGCCATGCGCAAGAGGGAGAAGCAAAACCCATCGACAGCTATGGAATTTTTAAAAGGAGAGGAAACTGGAGGGGAACATAGGCAGGAAAGAGTAGAAAAGTTGAAAAAGTCCCTAATTCAGAGGAAGCAGGAGACTATTGAAAAACATCTATTGAAAGGCCATGATACATGTGAGCTGAAGATGGGAAATGACAAACCCTCAGAAAAGCGTCATCAGCATGACTTCTAGGTCGGGTCCTCAAGGCATTTCAGTGGAAAAAAGGCAACTTTGAAAAGTACAAAGGTGAGTCAAGTGAAGATATAGGGAAATTGGTGAACAACCAGGTCAAATGGGAGCGAGGACTTTGGTGTCCTAAAGGGAGGGGGCAGAAAATTACTAACAAGGCTGTTGTTAATATGTCTTTCTCTTTTACCCTGTAAAAGCTACCCTCCTTGCTTTCCACAAAGAAGTGTTGAGCACATACTATACACCAGACCTAATGCTGGGCATGAGAAACACACAGTCATGCGGCTGTGAGAGAGCTGGGTTCAGGGCTGTGAGGAGCATGGCGCGTACAGGAGTGCAATGGAGAACCTGTTATTTCTTTCCATGAAGCACCTGCTTTTGTAGGCCAGAGTCTCTGGGTGGCATCTGGGTCTCCATGCCGGTTCTTCTCCTGCCTCACCTCCCACCCCCAACCATACTGGATGTTTTTTTCACCTGGAGTTATTTGCTACTCCCTAAATGCACCTAGCATTTGCCTGTGAGCGAGCATGCATGTTCTTTTTCTGTGGGAGCCCTGTTCTTTTCACAGTGCTCCAGGCCTCAAGGGATCAGTTAAGATAATCTCCAAGAACCATTTCCAAGGCCGTTCAGTGCAGTGCCTGGCACCATGGTGCCTGAATCAGTTGGAAAGCTTAGTGTTGAAGCTTCTGAAGCTCTCAAGAATAGAATGTAATCTGCGTGGACTGTGGATCCATGTTGCATGAGGCCACAGAGAATTGATGAAGGATGTGGGGGCTTGGAGGTGTGTATTTGGGGCAGTCTTGAGTGGACAGAGTCTTAGCTTAGGTTTCCCACTGAAAGCAGCTTTGGCTACAGGTGGTTTAGCTGAGGGGTAGTCCCAGGAATGGGTGTGAGAAGAGTGAGACAGGGAAGGAGCAATGCCAAGGGCTTGTTAGTGGGGTCCCTACTGTAGGTAGTGGGAATTTGACTCTCAAGATGTTGCCATGGGCCAGGCACAGTAGCTAACACCTGTAATCTTAGCACTTTGGGAGGCTGAGGTGGTTGGATCACTTGTGGTCAGGAGTTTGAGACCAGTCTGGCTAACATGGCGAAACCCGTCTCTACTAAAAAAATGCAAAAATCAGCTGGATGGGATGGTGCACACCTGTAATCCCAGCTACTTGGGAGGCCGAGGCATGAGAATCACTTGAACTTGGGAGGTAGAGGTTGCAGTGAGCCAAGATCACGCCACTGCACTCAGCCTGGGCGACCGAGTGAGACTCTGCTTAAAAAAAAAAAAAAAAAAAAAAAAAAAAAAAGTGCTGCCATGGTGACTCGCAGAATTGTCTGCCTAGACAGTGTCCAGAGCACTGATCACGTTTGGGCCATGGGATACAAGAAGAGCCCCACTGTCCCTTGCCTAGGGGAGGACCAGAGCCTGCACTCAGTGTGGACTCAAGGTTGGTGCGGCCCAGTGGGGTTGAAAGTGAGTGGTGTTCTATTCCCTGCTCTTTTTATCTCTGCCAGGTTTTTCTTTTACTATCTCTCATATTTTTCACTCTTTCTCCTTCTCTTCTCCCCGCAACTTCCTTTCTCCTACCTTCTTCCTTATGTAATAATTCCACCTATTTGTATGTGAGGGCCTTAGAATTTAGAGATTTAGACGTTTGGTTCAGAGTCTTTTCCACAGCATTTCCAATGGTATCTGTGACTTCCTGGAAAACCCTCCTCAGAAATGTGTCTGAAAAACACCCTTTCCTTGGATAGCTCTAACTGTTGGAAGTTCCTTTCTCTGCTCTGAGATCTGTCACTGGGGACTCTACCCATTGGTCCTAGCTTCATCCTTTGAACACAACAGAGCAGGTCTTCTTCACTATCTGGCTCCAGCCCTCTGGAGGCCTATGTTAGGCTTCATAAAATTGCAAGAAGAAGTGGACCCAACCTCCAAGAGGTCACGATATGGATAAGGCATGTCAACAGATAATTGCAAGCAGTGTGGAAAGTCCAACCGTTGGTTCAGTGCTCTGTGTGTGTGTAAAGACAATGGAGGAAGTAAGAAGGTGAAGGGTTCACAGTATCACAGAGGAGGGGAAATCCGAGCTGCCTTTTGGCTTGTCACTCAGACAAGCAGGGGTGTATGGATCAGGACACTGTGCCATGCATGGCTGTGTGCCACGGTCCAGGGGCTATAAACAGCACTGGGTGTCGGTCAACTTATGGTTCAGCATTGTTGGAGCCCAGAGGGGTAGGAGATAAGTACGTGAGGGTGTGTGCTTGCAAGTCATGGCCTTGATGGTGTAGGGATAGTGGGAGAGGATTTGTGGCAATTCTTGGAGGACTTTACCTAGCACTTTCTCCTAAAGGAAATGGGAAGGAAGCCCGATGAAGGGTTTTAAGCAGGCATGTGAGAATTAGATTTGGACTTTTAAAACAATTCACTCTAGGGTCTAGGTGGAGGAGGATGGTTCTGAGAGTGTGTCAGTCAAGATACTGTTAGCAGAGTCACTGGATAAAAATGAGTTTAATAATGAGAATGTTCTCTCATGTAACAAGAAGTCCAGGCACAGTGGTTCCAGGGCTGGTTCAGGGACACCTCTGTGCAGTGAAAGCCCCAGGATTCACCTCTCTCTCTGTATGCCTGAGGCATTATCATGGTCTTTCACTTGGCTTCGCCTAGCTGCTGGGTAGTTGTCTCAGTTCTGGCAATGAGGAGGTACTTTCCTCATGAGGAAGGAAAACCCACTCCTGAAAGTCCCTGGACCCTTCTCCTCACACCCCATTGGCCAGGCTTGGGTCCTGTGGCCCTAGCTGTTCAGATGGAGCAGCATTCCGAGTTCCTGGAGTGGGAAGTGGCATCGTGCTCCAGGAGGGACAGGTATTGGAAACGGATAGGGTGGATACCAACGATGCACATCCCAAAGCAGCCATGGGGAAGGAAACTCAAATTGGAGCTGTAGGAATGGTGAGGGGACAGATGAGATTCTTGTGCAGTCTTTTCTTTTTCACCAAGGCCAGCTCAGGTCTCCATTGGCTTTTAAAATGGCATGGTGCCAGACCTTCACCCACGTCCAGCCACCCAGTTCTGCAGTGCATTCCTAACATACGATGCCTAAAGCAGAGTCCAGACGCAGTTTATCCAGACGCAGTTTGTCCGGTGCAGCGTAGTGATCTCTTCAGCTCCTTCTTATTGGTGTAGGTGAATGTCATTTGGTTTTTGTTGATTCATGCTGTTAACCTGGGTTTAGCTTCTGGCAAGCTCTAATTCTCAGATCTTTTTTTTTTTTTTTTTTTTTTTAATGTGAACAAATCTATTCCTAGCATATCACCCACATATTGAATTGTATCCCATGGTGAATTCCGGTATAAAGCAAAGCATCATTTTAAAAGCAAAAAATTCTGTAATATGTTGTTTCTACCTTTTTATAGCGTCCAATATATTCTGCTATAGTTATTTATGCATGTGTATCACCCAGTATGTAGGCCACAAAAAGAACTTCTGTGACTCAGGCAATTTGCAGACCTTTTGAAATGTTTTTATTATAGGCACTAAAAAGTAAAATAAAACAAAACCTGCTGTTAGCCGTGATGCAAATCAAGCCTACAAAATGTAGGCACTGCCAGTGACTTTGAGATCACTTGTTTTCCTCATTCTCTGGCTTTATAGGGGTCACCCTGCTCTTCACCGGAGGGACTTGTCTGATGGTCTTGACTTTTTCCCTTTAGCCGTGGAGAGTGATACAGTTCTGTCTGATTCATGATCTCATCTATTCATTCTTTTTAGCTCCATGTTACCATATTTAGTGCTGATACTAGTTATATGATTAAGGACCTTTTCCAGTGAATGGAAGAACTTCTATAAAACTGTTTCACTAGGTCTAAAAATGGTCCAAGCACCTGGATTATGGGACAAACACCAAAAAAAAAAAAACTTCATAGAACATAGAAAATTAGAATGTTTGTTTTGACCAATCTGCCGTTAGCCAAGTTTTTTCTTCCCTCTTCTTGAGTGAGCTTTCCTTTAACCAGCCTGTCTCCCTTAAGAAAGAATACTTCTCAATTTTATCTTTTCCCTTCAGGCATTCCTTGGTACATTTACTTGGGGAACTGGCTTTAGGCAGAGTTGAATCACTGGAAACAGATGGACTGAATGGCCTCTGGCTGTCTCCCTTTGGTTTCTTCTATTTCTGCCGTATTGCTGCATGGTTCCCATCTCACCTCCCTATAACCCAACCTTGCAGCACCTTCTGGACCCCCACCTTGTGCTCGTGCACCCTGCCTCCCTTCATCCGCTTCCACGCTAATGGCTGAGAACTTGTTCCCTGTGCATTTGTCATATGTTCTGAGGAAGTGAATTTTGGGCAGGTTATTTCAGGTTTTGTGGCTCTATTTCTAAGAAAGAGAAAACTCCTTTTCCTCCCTTCCCTTTATTCCCTCCTTGCTTAGAAATCTCAAATAGTGTGCATTCAAGAGACGGCTTCTTTGTTCTTCACTTGGATATCGAAGCTCTTCTTCCCCCTCAGGCTAATGCCAAGGGTAGCCATGTAGAATTAGCTGTTGTTCTTTCTGTGGCTGACACGTTCCCTCTTCAGTGTATTTCAACATTTTTTGAACCTGTTGACTTCACTTGTCTGTAGCAGCAGCACAAATAGAATCCAACCCTTCCACAGGCTTGGACACCTGTGGCTCTCCATGGCCTTCCAGAGGCAGCAGGTAGGCCCCAGGCATTGTTTCCCTTCTCTCTTCCATTGTTTCAAGAAATTTTAGACTAGAGTCAACCTTGAAAAATCAGAAAATTCCATGTAAATCTGGATTTCCAGGCTCGCTGTGAGCCGTCAGAAGACGTGACTCTGTCTCCCCACCCAGCAGGCTGTTCCTCTGTGGGAAACTTGAGCCTCCTTTCCTTCCAGCTTCTCTCCCTCCCCAGGCCTGACTGGTCTCCATGCACATTGATGTTTCACCCCTGGTTCCCCAAAGGAAGGTTCCAGGCTCCTCATGGCCATTCAGGGCCCTCTTGGGCCCAGCTCTGACGCCCTCCCCTGGTTTTATTTCTGTTTCCCTGCTTCTTTATGGAGTTCTCACCACACAGGATACTTGGGCACTGGTTTATACTTTGGCTCTGCCGTCTGTCCCTAGATTGGAACACATCATTTCCACCACACCCACTCCTTTGCCCCATACCTCTTGCCTGTATTCCCTAACCATTGCTTTGCACATGCTTGCTTTTTATGTGAACCGAGGGCTTACCTCCCCACAAAGGGGAGAATCTACCATCCTTTCCTGTAACCATCTCAGACCCTTGTTCATTTCACTCGGTGCGCAGCAGACTGCCCTGGATTGCCTGTGCTGTTTGCATGTCTGCCTCTCCCCCTGCACTGTGGGGCCCTCGAGAGCAGGGTCTGCACCTTATCATTCTTTTTGTCCACCATGCCTGGCACCCATACAGTAGCTGATAAGTGTAAGTGGAATACGTGAATGATTTATTTCTTAGAATATAAATCTTGGAGACCTTATCTTCTCTGCAGTGTTGTTTATTAATGATTCTGAAGTCTGCTAAGCCTCCTGAAGACAAGACAAGACAAGAAACTATGTCTGCTTCACTCAACAGTGTGTGCCCAGGGCCTAGGTGATGGCCTGTGGCAGGGAGCAGTGAACATGTACTCAATCGAGTGAAGGAGTGAAGAACCACCGTGGTCCCTACAGTGATTCCGTGGTCTGCATGGCACTGCAGACCAAAGAGCTGTGTTTCCTTTACTATCCCGTGAAAGAGTAATGTTTACCCTCCAACTCTGCCACTGATATAAAAGGATACCTTATGCATCTTGGTATTTGCTCCTTAGGTAACGAGTCTGACCTTGAACTAGAAAAGAAGTGTAAGGAAGATGATCGGGAAAAAGCCTCGAAAAGACCACGGTCACAGAAAACAGAGAAAGTCCAGAAGATCTCAGGAAAGGAGGCCGGACAGCTTTCTGGGGCGAAGAAACCCATCATAAGTGTGGTTTTAACTGCACACGAAGCAATTCCAGGTGACTGCACCAAGCGGGAAAGGACAAGGCAAGACCCTTGGCAAGCCTGTGCTAAGGGTAGCCTGATGTCACAGTCTGAGTCAGAACACAGAGCTGGTGCATTGGTGGGGCTCTCCATTTAGTCACCCACTAATTCGAGAGGATGAGCTTACTGCCCAGGTGTTGTGGTTAATGGATAGAGGAGAAGCTGTGAGGGCTACTGTGAGGGCTGCTGCTCCTGCTGTGGTCCCACAAGCCCGCCGTGCTGCTCCTGCTGGAGTAGTGGTTCCGGGAGCAGTTTGTTTTCTTCCTCCCCTCACCCAGCTCTTCTGCTGGGTGTGTGCCTTCCCCTCCTGCTCTCAGCCATGCTGTCCTGCATGTGAGGCCAGGCCTTTCAGCCAGACGCATGCAGGCTGCTGCTCCAGAACCTGTGCTAACTCTGCCCACCTTCTGTTTTGTATTTTTTTCCTCTCTACACATAGAAAAGACGTAAACTGACAGAGACACCCACTATTTCCATCTCTCAAAGGTTAGAGTTCTATTCTCATTTCTCTTTTCTTTTAAGATCAAGACAGTGGGAAATGTCCTAAGGTGGTATCCCGGGGTGCCTCTGATCTTTTTTGTATTTTTAGAAGGGGTTCACCAAATATTTTATAATATTAGAAATTTCCATCTCTGTATTCTTTTACATGAAATAACTGGTGGATATGTTGCACTATATTTTAAAAAAGATCTCCTCTAGGATAGTACCCTTAATAAAAAAAAAAAGCAGTTGATAATTGTGTTTCAAAGTATAATAATTTTTCCCTATGTGTCTGAGGTGACTGCTGTCAAATAAAATTTAAAAATTAAGTTTGGGATTTTAAGGACGGCTACAGCCTTTTAAGTGCCTATTTTCAATGCTAAGAGTAAGTCATTGTTTAAAATGAAAACTCTGAATAAATTATCCTTCTATACATCACTGCAGACCAAGGTGATCAGTAGAGAACAGACCATATAAAATTGTGTGACTAGAAGAACTTTCTGGAAAGTCACTTTGTCAGTCCTGCTCACTTCAGAACAGTATTATTCTGGAAAATGAGAAACCCAGAAGAGAATTTCCGATTTTCAATTGTTGCTAGAGGAAGTTTCTAGAATTTTTCTAAAAATTAGTGGTAGTATTTTGATACTTCTTTAAGCAAGGGTGAAAAGTGTAAATAATTCCTTTGCAATTCCAGAAACAAGGGGTGAATTGGATCTTTTTCTTTAATGCGGTTTGACATGGGTGATCCTATATAAAAGCTTGCAAGTAACATATATATGTATATGTATATGTGTGTGTGTATATGTATGTATACTTTTTAACATAAGTAGATCAAGTGAAAATATATCTCAAGAGGACATTTAGACAGATTATTGAAAAACTTGTTCTTACTTTCTCAAAAACATGCACACACTCTCACCCCCCCACCCCACCCAAAGAACTTAAATGTGTGAGCTGAGTGAAAACTATCTTGCGTGGGTATCAGACAGTATAGAAATATACTTCCCAGCACCATCCGCTCTGCTGCAATGGGGTCATTGCCCACTTTCGATGCCTCTCAATAAGCAATGCCTTTTGCATCAATCTCAGGTGCTACCAAGATTGTGCCAGTGGAGGCTGGGCCCCCTGAAACAGGAGCTACAAATTCTGAGACCACTTCGGCAGACCTGGTGCCTCGGAGAGGCTACCAGGAATACGCCATTCAGCAGACACCTTATGAGCAACCAATGAAGTCAAGCAGGTAAAGTGTTTTGTTCTGTAACTTTAGCCAGAGGTTGGAAGTGAGTGAACTCCACAGAGTGCAGGAAGGATCAGCATGCTTGTTCGTTTGGATCTGCTTATAAACTTGTTTATAAAAGATACTGACTCTTTGATTCAGCGGTAGAATTACCCCTCCATTGCAGCCCTCAGTGTGCTAGCAGAGCTTCCAGTGTGTTACAGAGTAGCATGCTTTTAGAACTGAGCACCAATTGGCTTAAGCCAGAGCATTTTATTTAAAGCAAACCTATTTTTTACCTTAATAAAAAGAAATAGAAACATAACTTTAGTAAAGTTTTAGATATTTATAGCTTCACATATTACAATTTAGAAAAATCTTTATTTCCTTCCTACTTTCAAAAGTAACACAAGTGTGTTGCAGAAGGCTCACATATCCCATATAATGTGGCATTAAAGTAACCTAGAGTTACTCTTTCTAGTGGTAGTTTAGTTCATGTGCTTCTATAAGTTTTTTGAAATATACTAACATATATTGGTTTAATTTTGTTGCTTTTGCAAATACTAAATACCAAAAGTACTGTTTAAAACTTTTAAAAAAGCTTACTACACCTTGAAAGTCTTTCATTTTAGTACACAGTTTAAAAAGCTGTGTTTGCTGTTATGTGGATGTATTTTAGTTTATATGGCCAGTTTTTCCTGTTACAGACAAAGCAATGATTAACGTTTTGGTGCATACATCTTTCCATACTTCAAGACTTCCTGTGGAATCAATTGCTAGAGTTCAAACTGCTACAGCAATGGATATGAGTACCTAGTGCTTAACTGACATTAAAAACTGTCTTCTAGATACACTGGATCGGTTGACCACCCTTAGCAAACCAGTGTGTTTCTCTACACTCTCCCCAAGTTGTCTGTCTTTAGCCTGTACCTTCTGAAGTCAGTTAACAAACTCTGATCCCCAGAGGTCTGAAAACATTTCTCCCAACTAGAAGGAAAGACAAAGAAAATGCCTGTTGCCAGTGGTTTTCCTCTGTTTCTGGAAGAAGAGAAATGGGGTGTTTTTGAGTAGAACATAAGCTTTAGAATGAAATAGACCTAGGCTGGCTGTAGACTATTCTGTGTAAGTTCAGCTCAGCAAATTGAGCACCTCTGATGTGCTGGGCACTAGTGATATGACAAAGAATCAGACAGATGCAGCCCCTGCCCTCATGAAGCTTATACTCCATTGTAACTTGACACAGGTTACTTTGCATCTAACATTTGTTGCACAATTTTAAGACTGTCTAATAGAATTTTAGTTTAATAGTGAGAATAAGAGATAAAATATGCAAAGTGCCTGGCACATGTAATGCTCTCATTAAATTAATTATTATATCATGTGGGATGCTTCATTAATTTGTAGCCTCAGTCCTCTATTCTTGTAAATGTGAACAACTGAATTTATTGATGAAGTTGTAAAAACACTCATTCCTTTGGTGAATTCGTAATAGAATTAAGTCTCTAAAATCATTCTGTGTTTTAAGTCAGGTTGATTTGTAGCCTTAATTAATTATCTTCACAATATTTCAAGGTCTGTTGGGGAGGGGTTCAGCTAAATGTTAATCTAGTTACAGGTAAATACACTGCATATTTAATCAACAGATCTAGGCTATATTTTTGTTGTCATGCATTCTATTAATATTTTATTGTATAAATTATAACATAACTATGAAAGAGATGTTTTGCATAAGGATTTTACTTGGTAAAATACAGGTTAAAACTTTTAGGCTATATAATTCTTCTCTCATAACAAATGATACAGAGTTATTATATAACAAATTTTGGAAGTTCAGAAAACTGAGGGAAAATAGTCATTTATGATTTTATTACCCAAAGATAATCACTTATTATTTTAAATGTGTTTCCTCCCAGCCTTTTTTTCAGCATGTACATTTTATAAAATTGAGTTTATATTTTATATGCGGTTTTGTATCTCACTTTTTAAAAGTCTTTTTTTTTTTTTTCCTGAGACAGACTCTCACTCTGTTACCCAGGCTGGAGTGCAGTGGCACAATCTTGGCTCACTGCAGCCTCTGCCTCCCAGGTTCAAACGATTCTCTTGCCCGTTCTCTTGCCTCAGCCGCCTGAGTAGCTGGGAATACAGGTGTGCACCACCATGGCCAGCTTTTTTTTTTGGATTTGCAGTAGAGATGGGGTTTCACTATGTTGGCCAGGCTGGTCTTGAACTCTTGACTTCAAGTTAGCCACCCGCCTTGGCCTCCCAAAATGCTGGGATCACAGGCGTGATCCACTGTGCCCGGCTGTCACTTTTAAAAACTTAATCACATTACATTTATATGCGTTTGTTACTCAAATTAATCACAAACATTTTGCTTTATAGCAACAAGGCATAACTTCATAAGGATATAGTGTAATCAGCTCAACTGTTGACAGTAGAGCCAACAAGATCTTTTAAAAATGCTCATCTGATTGTTACCCTTTTGGGCTTTGCCTTGCTCTTAGGGGTACAGGGGACTTCCAAGACTAGCCCTGCCACCTCTAAGCCTTGTCCACCTGCTGTGGTTCCCCAGTACTCTTGCTCCTGCCGTCTGCTCCAGCCATCTGGGCCTCTTTTCACTTCCTTAGTCTCTTCTTGCAGGCACCCCTTCCTCTTCCTGAATGCCTTTCCTCCCTCTTTCTTAGTTAATGCTTATCTGTCCTTCAGCTTTCTGCTCAAATGTCTTGTCCTCAGGGAGGCCTTCCCTGTCCCTAGACCAAGTCAATGTACCCTGACTGGACTCTCAGCGTGTCTGGCCCTTATCCTTCTCACAGGGAGCCTGATGGTCCTTGTCTGCTTACTTTTATATTTGTTATGTAGGCTGGCCTATGGCACTTTCTGGAAGGTGAGTTCCAGAGAGCAGGGCTGTGCTTGTTTTCGTTCCCTTTTGTATCCTGAGTACCTGGAACACTTTTTAAAGGGAATGAATAAGTGAAGAAAGATAAACATGCAAACAAACTAGTTCCCTATGTTGGTACCTTCAAACAGCTTCCCATTCTTAACTATTGTGGAAAATGAGCCATGAGCACCATCATCTGAAATTTGTATTCTTTCTTTTGGATAAATTCCCAGAAGTGGAATAACTGAATTAAGGAGTATGGCCTTTTAAAGTTCTGCTGGATTTCTTTGTAAAAGCAGTGGTGAGAGTACCTCTCTGAGGAGGCAGCATTTGGAGTAAAGTGACTTCATAGAACTCGCATGGACATCGAAGCTCTGGCATCGGTTCACTGTCACAGTCAATGACTTGGACTTAAGAGTCAGATGGAGGCTGTGTAGCATCCTCATCAGATTCACTATCCTCGAGGGGAACCGGGGCATTAAGGGCCTTACCAGGTATTTGCCTAATAATACAAAAAATCAGAGCAAAAGATTCTCCTGTGACCATTTAGATCTTGCAGTAGAAGAGAAAATATGCAAAGTCTTTATTTATTTATTTAATTAATGTTATGAATCCAGAGTTTCTTTCTTTGGCATTCTTTGTGCCAATAATATGTATCACCTTCTGGATATCTTTGTCATTTGAGAAAGATCCAAATTACTTTCCTTAAATTAGCCTTGGGCTTAGCATGCAGGCATACTAGTAACTTCCGAATTTAAATATTGTAATTACATCATATGAATTGTAGCCTCTGGTATTTATGGACTGCAATCCATTTAAATATTTTAAATTTAAAGACAAGGCCACCTGTGTTGATCAGACACAGTTGTTTGGATAGTTTTATAACTATAGACTTTACAGTGAGAGTGGGTTCAGTTGAATGATACCTTGTTAATAGCACTACATGATTATTAGTACGTTTGAGGTCCTTTTTGGATAACCTGGACACATTGTCCAGAGAAAGCAGTTACAGCTGGAGAAGAAGCCTCATTTGCCTCCTTAGACTCATCTGTCAGTGCCTGTCCCTGGTTCCTATTGTGGTAATTTGGTGATTGCCATTTGCTGGTTTCAGAAACAAGGCTTGGCCATTCCAGCAGCAATGGAAACCCCACACAGGGAGCCTTCTTTGCAGCACAGTCACTCTGGGGCAGGGTCGCTGCGTGTCAGTGATTTCAGGCAGTAGAGAGGATGAGCATGCACGTGTAGGCTCTAGAGTCGGCGTCTTCCTAGATTCAAGTCCTGGCTTCACCACTTACCAATTGTACAACATGGGGCAAATACTCAGTTTTCTCATCTGTAAAATGAGTATAACAATACAGATGGGATTAAATACTTAGCATAGAGCTTATCATACTACACATACTCAATAATTATTAGCTGTTATTATTACCATCTCATTCAGCACACACATTGCTGTATTGAAAGAGAGAGAATTCATGAGGCAGGCGGACCATGCTTTTATTCTTCACCACATGCATAAAATCTGACACAGTATCTGAAACACATTGGCAGGTGTTAACAAATGGTGGCCATTTATGAATAAATGGAATACGAAGTTAATAAACAGCAACCCTATTTTCCCCATCTGAGTTCTAAACCAACCGTGATAGAGGGGGAGGAAGATGGAGAGCCACACGCCAGCTCTATGACTGACAGAGATGTGGAGGAGAACACTGTGGTACAAGTCAGCAGGAGCCTCCTGTTACTGCCTGCAGAATGAGATAGACTTTCTCTCCCACCCGCAGTCCTGGATCACTCTGGCCAGGCTCACAGAGGCCTAGCTGGCTAAGTGCCCACTGTATCCCATGCTCACCCCAGCCAGGCACATCCTCACCAGAAATAGGCAGAGCTCAGCTCGTGACTTAGGTCCTGCTCTGAAGTCACCAATCAAACACATTGGTCCTCTTTTCTTGAGAGGAAGTAAGGATGTGGAGAAAGGCCACTAATGGGTGGCCCTCACATGGAAACTTGCAGAAAGGAAAGGAGTCACCCCCAACAGTTGGTTGAATGAATAGGCAAGTCTGGCTTTACCAGGCTATTGAAAAGCTGGTTGCCTCCAGTCTTATGCAGCAGACTGAATTCATTCCTTTAAGACTAGTCCTGTTAAAATATCACAGAACCACCTAGGTCAGCTTGGAACACAGCTAATTATTGTTGTGCATGTAGTAGACGGCACACCTGTCCTTCCGCTTCCATCTTCCTTTTTTTGCTTCCCTCTTTCCTTTTCTTGAAGCCCCAGTCCAGACAGACATCTCTTCCTCAAGTTTTCTCAGCTACCCTAATCCAGGTTAGAGGTCTTTTTCCTTTTTTGCTGTGTGCGTATTCCTATCAATACATACCACGCTGTCATGCAAACATTTGCCAACCTGTCCTCCCTCCCACAAGACTATGAGCTCCTGAAGGAGCCCTCTGATCCTGTTTGTTGAGTGAATGAATGCACCCATCCAGTGTCTGTCTAGTTTCGTTCACTTTTCAGCCTTTAGTGTTTGGTTCATAACAAGGATGTAGAGTTCATGAGGAACGTCCAAGGTCTCCAGATGTAACCATACTGTCATCTGTTTCTAGGCTAGGTCCCACTCAGCTCAAAATCTTCACTTGTGAATATTGCAACAAGGTCTTCAAGTTCAAGCACTCGCTGCAGGCCCACCTGAGGATCCACACCAATGAAAAGCCGTACAAGTGCCCCCAGTGCAGCTACGCCAGTGCCATCAAGGCCAACCTCAACGTGCACCTGCGCAAGCACACCGGCGAGAAGTTCGCCTGCGACTATTGCTCGTTCACCTGCCTGAGCAAGGGCCACCTCAAGGTGCACATCGAGCGGGTGCACAAGAAGATCAAGCAGCACTGCCGCTTCTGCAAGAAGAAGTACTCTGACGTCAAGAACCTCATCAAGCACATCCGAGATGCACATGACCCGCAGGACAAGAAGGTCAAGGAGGCCTTGGACGAGCTCTGCCTGATGACGAGGGAGGGCAAGCGGCAGCTGCTCTATGACTGCCACATCTGTGAGCGGAAGTTTAAGAATGAGCTGGACCGCGACCGCCACATGCTGGTCCACGGAGACAAGTGGCCTTTTGCCTGTGAGCTCTGTGGCCATGGGGCCACCAAGTACCAGGCGCTGGAACTGCATGTCAGGAAGCACCCCTTTGTGTATGTCTGTGCCGTCTGCCGCAAGAAGTTCGTCAGCTCCATCAGGCTGCGCTCCCACATCAAAGAGGTGCACGGGGCTGCCCAAGAGGCCTTGGTCTTCACCAGTTCCATCAACCAGAGCTTCTGCCTCCTGGAGCCTGGTGGGGACATCCAGCAAGAAGCTCTGGGGGACCAGCTGCAGCTAGTGGAAGAGGAGTTTGCCCTCCAGGGCATGAATGCACTCAAGGAAGAGGCCTGTCCTGGGGACACTCAGCCGGAGGAGGACCGGAAGGAGCCGGAGGCCCCTGGGGAAGTGCCTGCCCCAGCCATTCACCTGGCCTGCCCACAGGCCGAAAGCACAGCCCTGCCACCCTGTGAGCTGGAAACCACTGTGGTCTCCTCCTCAGACCTGCATTCTCCAGAGGTGGTTTCAGATGATTTTTTGTTGAAAAATGATAGCTCCTCTGCCGAGGCTCATGCTGCTCCTGAGAAGCCCCCAGACACACAGCACACAAGCTCAGTCCAGACGCAAGGTGAAGTGATCACACTACTGCTATCCAAGGCCCAGGGTGCTGGGTCAGACCAGGAGAGCCAGGGCGCCCAGAGCTCCCCAGGGGAAGGGCAGAACATGGCTGCGCTTTCAGCTGGTGACTCAGATCCCAGCAGGTGTCTCAGGTCAAACCCAGCCGAGGCCTCAGACCTCCTCCCTCCAGCAGCTGGTGGTAGGGACACTGTCACACATCAGCCTGACTCTTGCAAAGCTGCCCCTGAGCACCGGTCAGGCATCACCGCATTCATGAAGGTCCTGAACAGTTTACAGAAGAAGCAAATGAACACCAGCTTGTGCGAGCGGATCCGGAAGGTTTATGGAGACCTGGAGTGTGAATACTGTGGTAAGGAAAGGCAGCGCCGGTGCGTGGCCCTGTCCACTCCCATCACGCTGTGGTCACCTCGCATTTGATTTGAGCTCACATCTGTTTGCAAAGAACACCTTCTAAGTGAGCCACCCTCCTCCACTGTAGATAGGAACGGTGACCGCTGTGTGGCAGTTAGCGCTTGGAGTCTTATGGAGGCGGCCGGGATGGTCCCACAGTTGACCGTGTTGACCTGGTCAGGTGTGTGTGCTGAGGGTTACCCATGACCTCTACCAGAACTCTAACTAAGAAGAATCTTTCTTCTGGCACATGACAAGTTTAAAGTTGAGCTTTAAATTGTGGCCAACTACTAGATCAGCCAAGAGAGGTTACAAAAGTTACAAAAGTGGCTGCAGCTCTCTGTAGGGAGGTCCCAAATAGCACCCTGCAACTCACAATGAAAGCATGGCTCTTGGAACTCCTGGGGAGCTGGCGGTGCAGGATATCGAAAATCCAGCTCCAGACCTGCTGTCCCAGGAGGGCCAGTAGAACTTAGAGACTAGCAGATTTATGCATGTACATCATGGTATTTGGTGCCATAACTGGTTCTCAGTAAACACTGACTTTCTCCTCTGCTGGCCCTGACATCATGCAAAAAATAGTAGCACCCTTAATATTTGCAACCTCCCACCTTTGAAAAGTAATTTTCAGGCAGAAATGTGGTGAAAAGTATGAAGGGCGACCCGGACAAGTGCAAGAGGGAGATAAATATGGTAGATACAAAATAATAATAATTTAAAAAATTCAAAATCAGTCAAAAAAAAAGCTTCCTTGTTCTCATGTGAAAATATTTTTTTAGGCAAACTTTTTTGGTACCAAGTGCATTTTGATATGCATGTCCGCACCCACACCCGGGAACATCTGTATTATTGCTCCCAGTGTCATTATTCTTCCATCACCAAAAACTGCCTTAAACGCCACGTAATTCAGAAACACAGTAACATCTTGCTGAAGTGTCCCACTGACGGCTGTGACTACTCGACTCCAGATAAATATAAGCTACAGGCACATCTTAAAGTTCACACAGCGCTGGTAAGTAGCAAGCCCAAGCGGCAGCCCCATCTCCCCTGGGTGCTCATTGCTTTCTCAAGTTTATGCAAGTTTATTTCTCAAGTCGGTGTCCCCGCTATAGGTCAGCCCTGAAAACAGAGAGAGGTCCTTCTCCTTACACAGCTGTGTGCGTGACAGAGGCTTCCCAGGTTCTTTTTAACAGCAAGAGTCTCTAATATGTTGGAAAAAGAGATTAGATGGAACAAATTGTTTCCTGTGCAAATTTTTTTAGCATCAGATAAAGTCTACAGAAGAAATATCTATAGAGTAGAAGTATAGTCAGAATTTCTTAAATGACATTTTAAGGAATAATTAATAGCAGAGATAACAGTAATAGCTGCTACTGAATGTGGTTGAGAGGTTGAATTAGATAATGCTGTAAAGTGATGAGAACAATATTTGGTTCATAGTAGATGTTGATGACCACTATTGTCACAGTTTTGTGTTACTTTAATCTCTGAGAGAGAATGTCTTTGAAGCACGTTTATTTTAAAAAAGTGATATGTTAATTCAAGATGCTGTTAGTATTCATGAAGGTAAATTTCTTTAGGGCTTTGGTGGAGGATCTCGTAACACAATGAATGAATGTTTATTTTTGCAAATTCTAATCTAACTCAAGAGTCTGACACCTGAGAGTGATTTGAGACTTAAAGTCATAAAGGAAGCACATCTGGCCCCAGGTGTGGTTCTGTTTTAATTGAATGCCTTTTATGCTACAGACAGCAAAAAGTGAAGCTTCAGAAATTTGATGTGCTACCATGGTTTCCTGGCATAAAAATCATAGCAGTTTGTCACTAAGGGTCAAGTCAGGGTGTTTAGGTGTAGTGAGTAGGTCAGAGCATGGGCTTTGGAGTTGGACACCTGGATTCGAACACTGTCTACAGCACTCTCACAGGCCCTGTGGCCTTGGGCAAGTCACTTGTCTTTCCTGAGACCTATATGAAATAGCCTTCCGTATAAGATACGTATTTTTAAAATATCTATTTTATATACATCCACACACATATGCATATATACACACATACACAGATGTGTATGTACTTGTATTTATACACATGCTTATACACACCTACACACATACACTTACATGCACACACACACACACACATATGTACAGTACTCTAAAGAACTTGGCACAGTGCTTGTCACGTAGTTGACTGTGTACCCGCTATTGCATGTCACTTGGCACTTCTCAGTACACATCCTCTCTCCTTCCTTTTCTTTCTCTCTCTCTCTCTCTTTGAGTAGCATGTGAAGGCACGTTGTTTGTAATTCTTCATGGAACTGCTGTTATGTAGATACTGCTTCCAGTACACTCTTATGGCTGGGAAAAGTGAGGTGGCAGAATTCATTAAAGTGATTTTGCTGGAAACTCATACGAAGTCAGGAGGGAGTGAAGCCAGTACGAGAACAAATTCTTGGGAGAAGCTTTTGAATATGGCAATAAAGACTAGGAAGCAGACTGCTGGGTTTTCACCCTGGCTCCCCCGTTTACCACGTTTTTAGCCTTGGGATAGGTCATGTGACCTATTTGCCTCAGTTTACCCATCCTTGGGTGAGGATGAAGTGAGAGAATAGACGTAAATGTCTCAGAACAGTGCCTGGCATGGAGCAAGCACTGGGTGTCCTGGACTGTTACCATCATTGATTCTACTTCTGCTTTTGGAACTTGCTGCTCTGGATTTAGAGATTTTGAAACATAGGCTGAAAGAATGACAAGAAAAAGGAAGTTGTAAGTGAGCTTTACCACCTGGGACTGTATGTATTCTTCCACACCCAAATCTTGCCTGCCTGTTGTGAGGGACCCACGGTTCAGCCCAGAGATTTTCTTCCCCCAGCTGCTGATGCCTGGCCTCCTGGCCACGTCCCTGGGCCTCATGATCAGCGGGGGAGTGTCAGGAAGGTGCGCAGAGATCTTTGGCCCCAGTCTCATCTGCCTTCATTCTTCTTAATAAACCAGCATTTAAAGAGGTTTCTCTTTTCAACTTTCTATGGTTATGAATCTTCCTACTGAGAGGCTTATCTCTTCAGTGTGAACATGTAGGATGGCATCTGGGGAAATACATGTTGGGGGAAAGGGAAGGAACAGCTGCTGTCGTTATCCTGTGGGTCAGCTCCTTGTGCAGTCTTAATTCTCATATTACTTCTAGGAGTTGGAGTATTTCCTCCACGGGGCAGATTAGGGGCCTGGCATTACAGAGTCATTTGATAATTTGCTCATGGCTGTGCCATTGGTAAGGGACAGAGACTAGAAGTTAATTCTAGATCCTTGAGGAATCACCATACTGTTACTGAGTATATACCCAAAGGATTATAAATCACGCTGCTATAAAGACACATGCACACGTATATTTATTGCGGCACTATTCACAATAGCAAAGACTTGGAATCAACCCAAGTGTCCGTCAGTGACAGATTGGATTAAGAAAATATGGCACATATACACCATGGAATACTATGCAGCCATAAAAAAAGGATGAGTTCATGTCCTTTGTAGGCACATGGATGCAGCTGGAAACCATCATTCTCAGCCAACTATCGCAAGAACAGAAAACCAAACACCGCATGTTCTCACTCATAGGTGGGAATTGAACAATGAGATCACTTGAACTCGGGAAGGGGAACATCACACACTGGGGCCTATTATGGGGAGGGGGGAGGGAGGAAGGGTGGCATTGGGAGTTATACCTGATGTAAATGACGAGTTGATGGGTGCTGATGAGTTGATGGGTGCAACATACCAACATGGCACAAGTATACATATGTAGCAAGCCTGCACGTTGTGCACATGTACCCTAGAACTTAAAGTATAATTAAAAAAAAAAAAAAAAAGAGAAGGGAAGATAAATACATGTTTTCACTTAAAAAAAAAAAGAAAAGAATTTAAGCCCACATTCTCACCACTGCCCGGGGCTGTCCATTTTGTTGTAGTTGGTCATTAACATCAACCACATGGTTCTTGGTAGGTCTCTTGGACACTTGTCCATCATCCCTAGGAATGTGGTTGAGGCAGATGTGCCATGAGGGCAGGGACTGTGTTGATTCTTTCTGTGCTGTTAAGTGGCAGTTGTGCTTTATGCTACGATAATAAAATTTCTATGCAACTAACTGCAAGAGAAGAGCAGTGTGCTGAATAAGGGGGTGTGACTCAGTTGACCTTGTAAAAAAGATATGCTGGCCTGCTTCTCATTAGCTCTCACGTTTTCTTAGAAGTTGTACATTTAACTTCAATCTTTTCCCTCACTGATATTTGCAGTTCTTCCAGCTGAGACACTTTTAAAGGTGAATGTATTGCCACTGCTTCCAAAGCCAGCCAGCGCTGGCTGGAGGCCCACTCCCCTATGTGTCAGGCATTGAGATTTTCAAGTAAGACCTGGTTCCTGCCTTCAGGGTGCTCTTGGTTTTGTGAAGGGGGAGCTAAACAAGTAAAAAGTAATGGCAAAATGGCAACGTGAGAGGGACAGTGACATCAATACAACAGGGTATTCCCCCCAAAAAACAATTTGCCTGGAAAGGACCTGGGAGGAAGGGTTCTGAGGGCTGTCTCGAGGAAGGGGTTCTGAAGTTATGAGTAGATTTGGGCCAGGAAAGAGAGTGAGGAGGAAATTCCCAGTAGAGTCAACAGCACAAACCAAGGGGAAGCTTTTTGTATTTACTCCAGGATGTTGAATTACTAAACATTTTCCATGAAGCAGGTGGACCATATTGCCAACATAGTAAGATAGCATGATTTATGAAAACAGGTTCCAGGATTTTTAGTTTAGACAACATTTGTCTTTTGAGCCTGCAAATTATTTTTGTAATGAAGCCAAGGGTACCAAGAAAATGCTGATGCAGTAAAAAAAAAAAGAAAGAAAAGAAAAAAAATTCTGCTTTTCCTGAATGAAGACTCTTTTGATCTGATAATAAAATTGCTATCGCCAAGTGTTTTAAATAGAATTCTGTATTTTCAAGAACAGTTAAGGTAAATTTTTTTTGGTAACAGCTTTACTTTATCAAGATATATTTTACATAGCATACAGTTTGCTCATTAAAGTGTGAAATCAAATTTTTTTTTTTTTAGTATATTCACGGAGTTGTGCAACTATCACCACAGCTAATTTCAGAGCTTTTTCATCATCCCATAAAGGAACCTGGTGCCCATCAGCTGCCATCCCTTGTTCCCCTCCCTGAGCCCTAGGCAGCCACTAATCTGCTTTCTATATCTGTGGATTTGCCTGTTCTTTCTTTCGTATGAAATTTCGTTCATTTCTTATGAAAGAAATAATAAAATATGTATATCCAATACAGTCTTTTGTGACCCATTTCTGTCACTTAATTCATCCATGGTTTCCTTTTTATAGCTGAATAATATTCCATTGCATGGATACACTGCATTTCATCAGTTGATGGCATTTTTTAGTGGTAATTTCACCAAGACAGTACCTCCCAACTACAGGGTGTTTTAAATCCACAGAATTCAGTCTAATTCTTTGTGAAATCGCCTGAGAAAGCATGGAGGTTAATTCTAGGAGGTTAGGTATTTACCTTTCCTTAAAAGGGTTTTCAAAAATTATGAAGTGTCAAAAATTATCCATGTTTTCGTCACCACCCACCAGTATTTAGCTGTGTCATTGTCACTGTTCTGACACTTGTACCGTCTTTGCTGCCGTGAAATGGATAAAACTGGGAATTTGGAATTATAGGACGGGACTCTGGCTCTGTGTCTGTGGACTGTGCAGACTGCTTGGTCTTTATTTCCCTTTACCTGAAAGTGGAGTGAAAAAATACTTCCCTGCTTTCTCTGGATGGTGGTGGTGCTCCAGTGGGATAGCATGACTGTGCTTTGTGATGTCAGAGTGCCTTATGGGTGTCCATGTGGTTGATCTTGGGACTGTGATCATGGCAGGGTGTAGCTGGGTCAGGAGAATGGTGCTGTTTTGATCAGGAAATGCACGGGACCTGGGACGAGACCTTGCACCAGTGTGGGCCTTGGTTTCCTTACCTGTGACCCTAGAGATGGAAGCAGGTATTGTAATTCTGGCTGCCTGGCCTTCTGCATTTGTTTCAGCATTTACTGCTTTCAGCACAGATTCCCATGAAGAGCAAAAACGAAGGAGATTAAAAGTAGCCATCTCCCCGACCTGCCCCTCAGATGGGCCCATATCCAAGTTCTTTCCAGTTGCACCAGGACTGTAGGATGATCTGGCTAAGTACCTGTTTCTGTGACTCTTAGAACCATTTATTAGCCAAGGATAAACCTAATGATTGGAAAGAATGTGTACATTCAACGAAGTTTCTTCCCACTACCTCCTTCTTCCAGTTAGTAACTAGATGATGTCAACTTATAGTCAAAGATGTCTTGGCATTAAGGAAATACGGGGACCTAGTCAAGAGAGTGAGTCAGTGACATTTCTGGAGCAAATCCACTGTTTACAGAACTGTGCAAACTTTATGAAGGGGGCACTTGAGCAAACACAGTTTTGGTAGGATGAGAGGAGGCTTTAGGTTCTGATATGCCTGAGTTCAGACCCCATATCTGTCTCTGTCTCTGTGATTTGGGGCAAATCCTTAGCCTCCCCGACCCTCAGTTTTCTCATCTGTAAAAATGGAGATAAAAAGTACTTTTCTCTGCCTCTTTGGATTATGAGGACTGCATTAGAAAATATGTATTGTACAGAACACCCAAGTCAGCATTCTCTCTCTCTCTCTCTCTCTCTCTCTCAAAAACAAAACAAAACAGCAACAACAAAAATCCATTAGAAGGTTATGAAATCAGTTTAGTGACTCACAGCTAGGATATCTTATAAATGAAACAGAATAAAATAAAATAGAACTTGTCAGCATTATTCACCTCTACCAAGTGTAAGTATTATTTTCAGAGGCGTTTGTTTCAGTGTTTAAATGTTTATCTGTTAGTGTGTGCATGAATGTGCTGCGTGGTGCTGTCAGATGGGTGACCCCTGTGGGTCTCCTTAAATACATATTTAGTGGCCTAAATCACATAATTCATGACCTCCTCAGTCAGAGTCACATGGTGATAATTGTTATGAATGAGATTCCTGAGCTCTTACCTCCACCATAATTTGAGGTGGGATCTGATAATCTGTTATTTAAAGTTCCTCCTGACACAAAAGTGAAGGGGCCAGCCCCTCCACACCTGTGGGTACTTCTCCTCAGGTGGAATGAGAGACAAAGTATAGAGAAAGAGAAGTGGGCCCAGGGGACTGGCGCTCAGCGTGCAGAGGACCTGCACCGGCACCGCTGCCTGAGTTCCCTCAGTATTTATTAATTACTGTTTTCACTATCTCAGCAAGAGGAATGCAGCAGGAGAGCAGGGTGGTAGTGGGGAGAAGGTCAGCAAGAAAATATGTGAGCAAAGGACTCTGTGTCACAAATAAGTCCAAGGGAAAGTACTATGCCTGGATGTGCACGTAGGCCAGATTTATGCTTTTCTCCACCCAGACATCTCAGTGGAGTAAAGAGTAACAGAGCAACATTGCTGCCAACATGTCTTGCCTCCCTCCACAGGGCAGCTTTTCTCCTATCTCAGAATTGAACAGATGTACCATTGGGTTTTATACTGAGACATTCAGGGGCTCCCAGGGGCAGGCAGGAGAAAGTGGCCTTCCTGGATCTCAACTGCAAGAAGCCTTCCTCTTTTATTAATCCTCTTCAGCACAGACCCTTCACAGGTGTCAGGTTGGGGGACAGTCGGGTCTTTCCCATCCCATGAGACCATATTTCAGACTATCACATGGGGAGAAACCGTGGCCAATACCTGGCTTCCCAGGGCAGAGGTCCCTGCGGCTTTCCGCAGTGCATTGTGCCCCTGCTTTATCGAGACTGGAGAACAGCGATGAGTTTTACCAAGCATACTACCTGTAAACATTTTGTTAACAAGGCACATCTTGCACAGCCCTAGGTCCCTTAAACCTTGATTCCATACAACACATGTTCCTGTGAGCTCAAGGTTGGGGCAAAGTTATAGATTAACAGCATCTCAGGGCAAAGCAATTGTTCAGGGTACAGGTCAAAATGGAGTTTCTTATGTCTTCCCTTTCTTCATAGCCACAGTAACACTCTGATCTCTCTTTCTTTTCCCTACACAAAAGTGTGAGGCAGCAGGAAGTGGAGCATCTGGTGGATGTTTATGATATGCCAGTTTATTCCCTTTCTTTCTGACCTGTGTTGCTTCTCAGAAAACCTCAAAGATAACCTGATGCTAAGGGTCTTGCAGCAGTTACAGCCCGAGCTTGGGAGTTGGTGCATTTGATGTTGCATTCTGACTCTGGGACTTAGAAGTGGTGTGGCTCCATAACCTAACAAATCCCCTGGAAAGGAAGCCGACGGGACCCAATTCCATGGGAATTTAGCGAGATTATGTTTGTAAGGGACACAGCATAGTCCCAGGCGTGTAGGGAGGGGCCTGTCCAGAGTAATTCATCCTTCTAATCCTCCTTTTTAGGAGGAGGAGGAGGAGGAGGAAGAAGAGGAATAGTAATAGTGATTGATGGTGGTGCATCTATTGAGTCTGATGGTCTCCCAACAAATGTTTAGAATACTTACTTAACCTTTGTCATTGAGAAACGCATAGTCTTTCTTTGGCTATAAAGGTACACATATTTAAAAGAAATCTTACATGTACTTTCTGGAGATAAGCTAAAATAATATGTTGCCAACAAAGCACTGAGAAGCTAGAGGAAGCTACTTTCAATCTCTTTCTGGAAATAAATGGATGCACGCAGTCAGTATGTGTACTTTTAAAGTAGAGG
>NW_016827507.1:1560211-1574903 GCF_001698545.2 Rhinopithecus bieti
AGAGACAAAGTATAGAGAAAGAGAAGTGGGCCCAGGGGACTGGCGCTCAGCGTGCAGAGGACCTGCACCGGCACCGCTGCCTGAGTTCCCTCAGTATTTATTAATTACTGTTTTCACTATCTCAGCAAGAGGAATGCAGCAGGAGAGCAGGGTGGTAGTGGGGAGAAGGTCAGCAAGAAAATATGTGAGCAAAGGACTCTGTGTCACAAATAAGTCCAAGGGAAAGTACTATGCCTGGATGTGCACGTAGGCCAGATTTATGCTTTTCTCCACCCAGACATCTCAGTGGAGTAAAGAGTAACAGAGCAACATTGCTGCCAACATGTCTTGCCTCCCTCCACAGGGCAGCTTTTCTCCTATCTCAGAATTGAACAGATGTACCATTGGGTTTTATACTGAGACATTCAGGGGCTCCCAGGGGCAGGCAGGAGAAAGTGGCCTTCCTGGATCTCAACTGCAAGAAGCCTTCCTCTTTTATTAATCCTCTTCAGCACAGACCCTTCACAGGTGTCAGGTTGGGGACAGTCGGGTCTTTCCCATCCCATGAGACCATATTTCAGACTATCACATGGGGAGAAACCGTGGCCAATACCTGGCTTCCCAGGGCAGAGGTCCCTGCGGCTTTCCGCAGTGCATTGTGCCCCTGCTTTATCGAGACTGGAGAACAGCGATGAGTTTTACCAAGCATACTACCTGTAAACATTTTGTTAACAAGGCACATCTTGCACAGCCCTAGGTCCCTTAAACCTTGATTCCATACAACACATGTTCCTGTGAGCTCAAGGTTGGGGCAAAGTTATAGATTAACAGCATCTCAGGGCAAAGCAATTGTTCAGGGTACAGGTCAAAATGGAGTTTCTTATGTCTTCCCTTTCTACATAGCCACAGTAACACTCTGATCTCTCTTTCTTTTCCCTACACAAAAGTGTGAGGCAGCAGGAAGTGGAGCATCTGGTGGATGTTTATGATATGCCAGTTTATTCCCTTTCTTTCTGACCTGTGTTGCTTCTCAGAAAACCTCAAAGATAACCTGATGCTAAGGGTCTTGCAGCAGTTACAGCCCGAGCTTGGGAGTTGGTGCATTTGATGTTGCATTCTGACTCTGGGACTTAGAAGTGGTGTGGCTCCATAACCTAACAAATCCCCTGGAAAGGAAGCCGACGGGACCCAATTCCATGGGAATTTAGCGAGATTATGTTTGTAAGGGACACAGCATAGTCCCAGGCGTGTAGGGAGGGGCCTGTCCAGAGTAATTCATCCTTCTAATCCTCCTTTTAGGAGGAGGAGGAGGAGGAGGAAGAAGAGGAATAGTAATAGTGATTGATGGTGGTGCATCTATTGAGTCTGATGGTCTCCCAACAAATGTTTAGAATACTTACTTAACCTTTGTCATTGAGAAACGCATAGTCTTTCTTTGGCTATAAAGGTACACATATTTAAAAGAAATCTTACATGTACTTTCTGGAGATAAGCTAAAATAATATGTTGCCAACAAAGCACTGAGAAGCTAGAGGAAGCTACTTTCAATCTCTTTCTGGAAATAAATGGATGCACGCAGTCAGTATGTGTACTTTTAAAGTAGAGGAAATGTTATTTAATTAAAATGATTGTACATAATGTTTTCCCTTCCCACGAGCTTTAAGAAAATGATCTTTTCTTACTTGATCACAAAACGAGTTTGCTTCTGTGTTGCTCCATTTAGGTGTTTTATCCACTGTCTAGGAGACCTCAGGCTACCAGAGCATGTTGTGCATAGAATAGCTTCATTTCAGCAAAAACTGAGATTCTAAATTGAAAGGGCATCACATGGCAAAACAGAACTATTTCCAGGGTAAGGAAAATCCTTGAGTTGAAATCCTAAATCGAGCACATTTCTGGCTCTCTTCTAACTTGTTCAAATCAGTTGCCATTTCGACATCACTTTTCCTGTGCTTTGCTGCACTTTCTGCAGACATCCTCACGGATTGTTGAGTTCCATGTGTTGGCACATCTCTTTCTTGATGAGCATTCGAGCCCCTGAGAATCTCACACCTCTTCCTCAGTGCAGCGCCTGACACATAACAGGGGCCCTATAGCAGCTGAGGAATGAATGAGTGAGTCCATGGAGGACAGCACATGCCATAATTGTGGTCTTTATTCCTGAGAAATGGTTGAGTAGAAACCCCCACCTTTATTTTTTAAAGCACCTGCCGCTAAAGCATAGACCAGATGACGTTTGCCCGGAGCAGAGAGCTGGGCTCTGAGCCTCAGGCTTGGGGCTGACCCTGCACCCCAGGCCATACTGCAGCTTCCTGCGGCATCTCCTTTCTTTCAAGGCCATTTCTGTCAGAGCAAACAGACTCCAAAAGCTGGGCTCTCCTACCATCATTAAGGCATGGGTCTCTCCGACTCTCCGTCTCTGCTGGGAGCTCTTTTAACCACCACTCTTTTTAAGTTTGCTGTGTCAGTCTGAGTTTTCATCTCTGGTATGGAGCTGAGGTTTTGAAAAAGAAACAAATGAGTCCTAAGAGTTCCCCGGACAACCCCCGCCCGGTACCCTTTACCACCATCTGTGTCCCTCTGAGAGTCTTCAAAGGCATCAAAAAATAAGGGGCCCTGATAAACTCTGAGATAAATTGCTTTCTGACTATCAGAGATTAAAAGAAAAAAAATTAAATAGCAGAGGCTCAGGGGAGATCACTGTAAACTCCTTCAAAGCCCTTCTGAATGCCTCCATCAACTCTGATGATGCGGTCAGTGAGAGGCAGCCAGGGGTGGTGGAGATTTCCTCCAGGATGCCTGCCTAACCCGGGGCGTCTTGCCCGAGGCCAAGGGCAGAGGAGAACGGTGATAGGAGTACTCTGAGGAGCCCTGAGCCTGTGGTGTAGCCTGGCCGGGGGTCTGTGGCATTGCCTGGCCAGAAAACTCAGGACGGTTTCGTAAGACATGCCTGGACCCTTTGCACATGTGCGCTTGGCTGCCGTTGCTTGGTATTCAGATGTTTGGTGGGAAAGGCATCCGAACCATTTGGTTGTTCAGAGGGACTTTTGGTTTGGTTTGGTTTTGGTTTTTAATGTAAAGTACGCTTTTTCTAAGTGTGCGCCGGGGAACACCAAAGCAGGTGGAGGGTGCTCATTCAGATCCCGCTCTCGGAGACTCCCGGGGAGTATGAGCCTATGAGAAGGGCTGCTGTCTCAGGCTGAGTTGCATGATAGCAACATGGAAACCACAGCAGCAAAGTCTTTCAGATTTATTGGGCACTCACTATAGGACAGGCTCCATTCTAAACACTCTATGTGTTTTTCATCTCCTTTCTCCTTCTTCTGACCCTCTGAAGGAGGCATTTTTTTTATTGCCATTTTACAGACAATGAAACAGAGGCACTGAGAGGTTAAATCACTTGTGCAAAGTTCCACAGCTAATAAGGGGCAAAACCAAGATTTGAACCCAGGGGCTCAGAGCCCTGAACCTGTTCTGCTAGTCAGGGTGGAGTCCAGCTCTGCCCTTCATGTAGTGTGAACCTTGGGCAAGTTTCTAAAGGCCTCATAGGATATGGTATGTAAAGTACTTTGCATCCAGTGAGTTCTTACGAAATGGTAGCTCTTGTGCTTTTCATTATTTAGAGCAGGAGTAGACTGCCCAGCGGGGAGCACAGTGAGGAATGCATTCATCACACAAGGCATGGAACACACTTGGTGCCTTGTGGAGCTCACAGTAGGGGCTCCACAAGTAGAGGGAATTAGTCCTTCTGTAAATCCAAGAGAGCATGGAGTGGATTAACCTCCCCCAAAACACACACGGCCCAAAACATTTCCTTGCAGTGGTAGTTCTGCATATTTTGTTTTTACTTTTTGTTCAGCTAGCTGCACAGAGTCCTCCCTACCAGAATTTGGCTGTCTGTAAGCTGTGGGTTTGATAAGCTTGGCAATCAAAAGTGCTGCAGACTGGTGTATAAACAGCAGATATTTACTGTCACACCATCCTGGAGAGCAGAAGGCAGAGGTCAAAGTGTTGGCAGGGCCGCTTCCTCCTGAGGGCTGTCGGGGAGGATGTGGTCCGTGCCTCTCTGTGAGCTTCAGGTGATTTGCTCTCTGTCTTTAGCGTTTCTTGGCTGGCAGATGCATTGCTGTGGTTTCTGCCTCCATCTGCACGTGGTGTTCTCCCTGTGTGCAGCTCTGTGTTCAAATTTCCGCTTTTTATAAGGACACCAGTCACATTGGATGAGGGCCCACCCTAGTGACCTCATTTTAACTGGATTACCTCTATAAAGACCCTGTTTCCAAATAAGGTCACATTCTGAGGTATTGGAGGTTGGGACTCCGACAACATATTTTTTAGGGGATGTAATTCAACCAATAACACCCATGCTGGGGGAAAAGAGAGATATGAAATCACCCTCAAGTGAGTGCTGAGAGCAAAGGGAGGTGAGCAAAAGCCATAGCTTGTTAATTCACAAAAGCATCTTCCTAACTGAGAATGTTACACCATGGTGGTCCTGGCTGTGAAGCTGCAGCAGTGCAGGATGAACAACTTACCTGCAGCCTCAGTGGGCCACGGGTCTTGCAGGGGCAGGAGGCATCCTGGGTGTACATCCACACACTCTACTTCTAACACTGGCTTCTCCTCTCAGACTTTGGGCTTATCTCCTGGGCCTCGTTTTCTTAATCTGTAACATGAGCATGAACGGTGCCTATCTTTTGTCAGTGGTTGTGAGTCTCAGTATAATCACTTGCCCATGCAATCCCTGCGTTGAGTGCTGGCAGAAATAGTATGCTCTTGGGTTGTAGAGTAGCACTGGTCTGTGTGGTAAATCAAGCCTTGAGGTTGAGTACCACCCACCTCCACAGAACTCTCCCCTCTAAGCCCCATCCCTTCCTTTTTAAATAGAGCTGTTGCCATTTCCCCATTTCCCTACACTTGAGCTCCCCAGGCTGTGTAGGAGATCTCAAGTAGGGGATCTCCAGGTAGATCCTGTATGTATGTGCTTGGAAGGATGTACTTTGTCTGGTTTTGATAAAGCTGATGATAATGATGGTGGTAATGAGAATGCTAATGTTGCTGATGGTGATGGTGGTCATGGTGATGTTGATGGTGGTGGTGGTGATGGTAGCAGTGTTGACAGTGTTGGTTGTGGTGGTGGTGATGACTGTTGATGGTGGTGGTGATGATGGTGATGGTGGTGAAGACTGTTGTTAGCATTAGTGGTAGTGGTAGTGGTGGTGGTGGTGATGGTGTTGGTTGTGGTGGTAATGACTGTTGATGATAGTGCTGGTGGTGGTGGTGATGCTGGTGATGGTGGTCGCGGTGATGGTGGTGATGACTGTTGATAATGCTACTGGTGGTGATGGTGGTGATGATGATCGTGTTGGTGATGACTGTTGATAGCATTAGGGGTAGTGGTGGTGGCGGTGGTGATGATGGTGATGGTGGTCGTGGTGTTGTTGATGGTGGTGGTGATGGTGGTGTTGCTTGTGGCGGTGGTGATGACTGTTCATAGTGCTGGTGGTGGTGGTGATGATGGTGATGATGATGGTGGTTGTGGTGTTGATGGTGGTGATGGTGTTGGTTGTGGTGGTGATGACTGTTGATGATAGTGCTGGTGGTGGTGGTGGTGATGGTGATGATGGTGGCAGTGGTGATGGTGGTGATGACTGTTGATAGTGCTAGTGGTGGTGATAGTGGTATTGATGATGGTGGTGGTGGTGATGACTGTTGATAGCACGAGTGGTAAGTGGTGGTGCTGGTGGGTGATGATGGTAATAGTGATGGTTATTTTTTACAGACCACAGATTTAAATGAGAAAGTCAATTGACTGTGTTCTCTTTCTATTAAGGACAAAAGGAGTTATTCTTGTCCTGTTTGTGAAAAGTCTTTTTCAGAAGATCGATTGATAAAGTCACATATCAAGACCAACCATCCTGGTAAGGTTGTGCATTTTAGAGTGGAAGATTAATGTTAAAAATGCTTATGTTTATTTTAAAACAATGTTTTACATCAACTGCACTACATAGAAATAAAAAGGGATGAAGCTGTGAATACGTTCATGGGAAACAAACATCTTTATTCGATGCTGGAAAGTTGATGTAATTATTTATTTCCTTTTGTTCTTTTATCAGTCTTCAGATGCATCTACCCTCACCCCTGCAATTTCAGTGATACCCCTTGCCCCTTTTAACAGTAACTTTGCATGCCTTTAGATGGGTCGTATATGAGTCATAAGCTTGGTTACCTGGAGTGGTGATTTGTAAGGGTGTTGGCTCCTGCCCAGGCTGAGGAGCACCCTTGAGTTGGAGAGACCATCACCACAGGTCTTCTCACGTTCCACACCACTCAGGTGCATGGGGCACCAGCTGCCTGGGCGTTCGCGCCTTGTCATTTCTGGTCGTGCCACTTGGAACATTTTCCCTTCTGCCCTGCCTGGCTCATTCCTGTTCATTCTTTACATTCTTCCTCAGACCCCTGCCTTTGGGGAGGCTGTTGTAGCTTCCAGTCTGGCCGAGGGTCCACCCCCAACCCCTGCTATCATCATACACAGCACACTGACCATGGTGCTCCAGTCACTGTGACTCTCCAGCCACTCCCAGGGGCTCCCTGAGGCGAGGCTTATCCCCAGATCTCCAGAGCCTCCACAGGCAGGCTTGAGAAAGCAGATGAGGGTATTGTGTGTTTTATGAGGGAGTAACAGATATTCCTTCTAAATGCACCTCTCCCTTCCTACATGTGTCTTTTTTCCTGTTCTTTATTTTGTATCTGCTCTTGGTGTAAGGGAACTGACTCACTGATTATAAATGGAGGAAGATAAAGAAATAACAGAAGGGCACTAACACTCATGTTTCAGCTGGGAATGGACAGAGCTGTGAGGCCTCCGTCTGTGTGGGAACCTTGTGGGCTACGTGCTTCTCTGAAGGCTCAGCTCTGTCCTTCTCATGTTAACTCATGTCCTAAGTGACATGGGATCCAATGTGAGCCAAAGTTATTCTTAAAACAGCTAGCCTTTGCTGATGAACAGATGTAAGACATTATTTAGTTATTATTTTAAACTTTTTATTCCAGAAAATCCCCAAATACAGGAGCACACAGAACAATGCCGGGAACCTCCTGTATCTGTCACTCAGCTTTCACAGTTACCCACATTTTGTCAAACTGTTTCATGTATCCACCACACACACTTTTCTTCTTCTAGGATATTTTAAAGTATATTCCAGACAGCATGTAATTCCTCCATAAAAACATTTAAAATGCATCTCTAACTAATAAGGATTGCTTTCGACATAACTACTGTGTCACCAATAATGCAAACAGAATCAACTGCGATTGATTATTGCCACCTATTATAAGTCTGTTTAAAATTTCCCCAATTTCCCCAGGATTTTTCTTTTTTATTTATTTATTTATTTTTGAGATGGAGTCTCACTGTGTCACCCAGGCTGGAGTGCAGTGATGCAATCCCAGCTCACTGCAAGCTCCGCCTCCTGAGTTCATGCCATTCTCCTGCATCAGCTTCCTAAGTAGCTGGGACTACAGGTGTCGGCCACCACGCCTGGCTAACTTTTTTGTATTTTTTTGTGGAGACGGAGTTTCACCGTGTTCGCCAGGATGGTCTCAATCTCCTGACTTCGTGATCCACCCGCCTTGGCCTCCCAGAGTGCTGGGATTACAGGCGTAAGCCACCACGCCCAGCCAGTATTTTTCTTTTTAACTGTTGGTTCACTTGAACCAACATCCATGCATTTGCATCTAGTGGCTTTGTTCCTTACGTTTCTGTTTCTTGTTTTCTCTAGTGCACACCTTGTGCTTTTTTCCATGACATTTACTTATGGGGGAAACTGAGTCACTTTTCCTGTAGACAATTTCAGTTTCTGCATTTGTGTGATTATTGCCTTGTGATGTTGCTTCTCCATTCCTCAAATGTGATGTTAACAGATACTGAGATCTGAGACTTGATTTGATTCTGGTTTAACTTTTTAGGTGAAAATCCTGTCCCTGGACACCATGAGGCACACCTTGATTCCTCCTGTGGTGCTGCTTAGTGGTGAGGTTTATTTATGTCTGACTTCCCCTGAGGTGCTCTGACTCCTTCTCACATCCTGCTTTTCTTCTAGAGGTCTCCATGAGCACCATTTCTGAGGTTCTCGGGAGGAGGGTTCAGCTGAAAGGGCTAATTGGAAAGAGAGCCATGAAATGCCCATATTGTGACTTTTATTTCATGAAGAATGGCTCAGACCTTCAGCGTCATATTTGGGCTCATGAAGGTGAGTATTCATCTTTCCAAATTGGGCACCTTGTTAACTTTGTGCTTCCATCCTTCATTCTGAGAGTACATTAAGAGGAAGCCGTATCTTCACATCCCTGCTGTTAGAATTTCCTTAGCACACTGAGAAGTGTGTCCATCAACCAGCTAGAAACAGTAATTTAAACTATTACTCAATTAGTTGCAATTGCAATGAGTAGAGGTGTGCACTCCTTCATAGGTCTCATTGCAATTGTAGTGAAATAAATCACCACGACTCCCCTGCTGGAATGTAGGTACCTTGAGAACAGGAACACCAGCATTTTATTCATGGCAGGAGCTCCAGTGGCCACCCTGTGCCCTGTGCATAGCAGGTTTCCCAGAACTGTTGGGATTATGAATGAAGGAAGGAGGACAGCAAGTAGTTCTCCCATTCCAGCAGTGTGAAGTGTTGCCATTCAGGCTATGGAGAAGGAATTCAGAAGGGGGAAGTGCGGGATGGAGATGAGGGAATGGAGAGAAGAAGGTGGGTTGTGCTTTTGGGTTACTTGCCGACGAAGGGAAGTACAGGGCCACTCTCAGGGCTTTGGGAAGCTGGAAATGCAGATTCTCCTAGCGCAACAGACCGTCCCCTTTGTTTTCTCCTGCTGTATAAGGACATGGCCCTTCTAGGGACTAGGGTAGGAGCCGAGGGGCCAGGGAAAACCCTTCCAGACACCTGCATCAGATCCCTGCCTGTTATTTAGGAACCTGGAATGCTGCAGATAGGAAAAAAGACTAGAGAGGGATGAAGGATGAAGTATTTTCTACAATATTGGATAAAATGACGTATTTATAGGTCCTAGGGAAGGAACTATTAGGGAAAGAGACTGATGGTTCAGTAAGGAGAATCGTAGCTGACAGGTTGGGAACCTGGAGAAGGCAGAAGAAGTTGAAATAAATTCCAAGGTGGGAAGCTACTTTTTTGTTTACCAGCATATAATGAGCACCTACTAGATGCCAGTGCTCAGTGTTTGACTCACGTTATTGGAGTCAGTATTCTCAACAACCTTAGAGGTGGGTGCTGTTACCATCCCCATTTTACCAATGAGGAAAATGAGGCTTAGAGAGGTGAAGTAATTTGCCCAGGGTCACACAGCTGACAAGTGGTGAACTGGGATTTGAACCAATGCCATCTGATTCCAAAACCCTTGCTCTTCTCTTCTGCACTCACTTGTTTCTGGAGGAGGAGGCCCCTCCTACACTGAGACAGGAGTGAAGGGGGTGAGGGTGGTAGCAGATACGTGTATATGCACATGTTGTTTCTTTGTTAGGAAGTTGAAGGCATTCATAGCCGATGGTCATAGTTTGCTCAGCAAAGAATGCCAAGAAGGTAGACTTGGAGTGGCATTCATGGGAATCAGCAGGGAGCTGACCCTGATGGAAGCACAGAGGGTCCAGCGGAGGCTAGAGACCATGTGCTTATAAAGGCATCAAACTGTAATTGTGCTCATATGAGAAGAAGTGAGAGAACGGGGTTCAAATTCCACCCTCACCATGTATGATGAACAAATAATTCCTTCTCTCTGAAACTCAAGTTTTTTTAATCTATAATGTGATCTGCCTTGGGGTTTGTTGCAAGGATCAACGAGATAATTTATGTAAAACCCACAGTAGAAGGCTTAGCACATATTGGGTACTTAATACATGGCTGATGCTATTGTGTTAAGTAAATACTTGTGGTGATGCAGTAATGCTGCATATTTACCATTTGAAAGTAATCTAATATTTTAAGTGACTTCAGAATTGATAAAGATTCAGAAAGCCAAAGGCTGCTATATCTTGGCATCTTTGTTTTTTTTTTCTAATTTATGACTTTCTCTGTAATGATGGAATCACAAAGGAAGCAGGATATCAGTACACACACTACAATGGGGTTCTTTGGAATTGATCCCCTGTACCATAAAATATCTCTTGTCTCCGTTTACTCTTAACACATAGGACAAGAAAAACAAATTAAAAAACCCAAAAAATTAAATTGAAAAAAGAAAGAAAAACAGAAAACACAGGTATTGACTATAGTCACAGAAATTAACCCTTTGTGTAGAATTTTGTGCATACCTGCAACATTTGTTGCTTAGAGGACCTGCAACTTTGTTCAAGGTTTCCTAATAGTCCAGCAATGGACCTGGGGCCCAGCCACGACAGCAGTTCTAAACATTGGCTCTTAGGGGAGAATTTAGAGTAGACAGTGTCTTGGTATGTTGCCTTGCGGTGAATGCCATGTTGTGGATGATCTGGAGATGCACAGCTGGTTGACCTGCACCATCTCGTTTTCCATGACGGTATGTCCCAGAGCACACGGAAGTGTGGAGCTGTTGAGGTGACTCCCCAGGGTTCCACAGCCGGCCCGTGGGTGTGCAAAGTTGTTAATGGAAATACGTGTACTTAAGTCTCTGTATTGCTTTGCTTGGTTCTTCTCTTTCTAATCATAATGAGGAACAGAAATTAGGAATTTGGCTTCTCCAGGATTGGAAGACAGTGCATGTCTTCATTTTTGAGTTCTTTTAATATTTTAGAAAGAGCACCAGGTCAGGATCTAAAGACAGCAGGGATGCACCATGTTCCCTTTTTGTATGGTTATTGTGGGCTTCTCCTCTGTGGTGGTGGTAGTTCTGAGCCATCTGTAGCTTTGACTCGGGGTTGAAATGCCTGCTGAGGGTCATGTGAGATACAGAGAGATGCCGCTTGACCCAGGCTAGCACCACGGCTGTGGCCCTGCTCTTGTGAGAGTTTGTTGTAAATGACCAACCCAGAACAACGGATCTGGTGCCCTGAAGGCTTCTTGGGAAGTGACTCCTTGTCCTGTCATTTTACAGAGATGAGAACTGTGATCCAAACATAAGTTCAAGGGCACACAGCCTGTTGATGCTTATGGTTAGATTATTACTTCATCTCTAGAAACCCAGGCCAGAGCTGGGCTTTGCATGGGCCCTAAGGGACATCAGACCCCGATGTGCATCTCAGCTCTACACCCCTGGGCATTGCCCTCAGCCTCTTCAAAGTGTTGGTTTCCTCAACTGCAAAGTCATAGGTAGTGTAAATAATGGGTGAAAACGTTTGGCTCACTAAAAATTGTCTGCTTCATTGCTGTGTTCAGGTTTGCTCCCCGCCCTCCTTCCCCTTCCCCCAGGCCCCAGCCCCTGTCCCTATAGCGCATCACACACCATATTGTAACGGCCTGTTTACCTGTCTGCATCTCCCACCGGACAGTGAAGGCTGGGATTCACTCTTCTCAGTTTCAAGATTAATCCTCAGTGTCTACTATGAAAATAGGTCCTCAGTAGACAGTTGGTGAATGAAGGAGTGGTGAATGCCGAGATGCCCCTACAGTCAGAGTCATCAGCCCATCAACCACCAGTTGGTAAAGCTTGATTTGTTTTACAAAGTAAATGTGCTTCCACATTTGGTCCTGGTGCCTGATCTTTTTGATTTTTTGCAAAGGGCCTTGGTGCCTTTGTGTTTAGTTCAACTCAGTTCAACTGAATTTAGTGACTGTCTGCTCTGCAGGATGCTCGGGGTCTCTGTCCTCTGTCCCCAGACTATGGGGAGAGGGCAGATATGAAGGACTCACTGTAGTGTGCAGTGAACGTTTCAGCTGGTAGAGAGTTATAGGAGTTGGGAACATTGATAGGGAGGTAGGGAAATCTACCAAGGAAGGTCAGAGAAAGCTGCAGAGTGGAGGCACCTGGTATCCCAGGAGGCAAGGGCATCCCGGGAGGAAGGCACAGCCTGGGGAAGAGCCTGGCATGGGAAGTGTGTGGTGCGTTAGGGCCCAGCAAGTATACTGCTGTGTTCAAAGTGGATGTTTTATATATACATATCTATAAGTGTATTTAGATATGGATATATATGTACCTTCAGATTCACACACACACATTCATACACATATGTAAATATATAGAGATAGATATATACATTTTCCCCTGGCAGGTGTGAAGCCCTTCAAGTGTTCTTTGTGTGAGTACGCAACTCGTAGCAAGAGTAACCTCAAGGCTCATATGAATCGTCACAGCACTGAGAAAACCCACCTATGTGATATGTGTGGCAAGAAATTCAAATCAAAAGGGACACTGAAAAGTCACAAGCTCCTTCACACTGCAGATGGTGAGTAAACCCCAGGGTGAACTTTCCCCTCTAAATATGCAATTTGAAGCTGGTGTTCCAGTTCATCAGAAACTTGCTGTACTGGAGGCAGGAAAGAGCACGTGCTCATTAGAAGGAGCTTCTGAAGGAATGGGGAAGGCTTGGCCTGCCTTTCTCCCAGTCCTGTGCTCAGTGCCTCACTTCCAGCAGGTGCAGGATACACACTTACTGGGTGTGTCTGTGCCAGGGGCAGGGGTATGCAGGGAAGGAAGCTGCTTCGGGGAAGGAGGCATCTTCAGGAAGCCTTGATCTGTGGTTCTGAAGTTTCCATCCTCTTCAGCCCTCCATCCCCACCTGGAGCGCAAGGATCTTGAGGGGCAACCTTGATCACACCTGGCCTGATTTTTCAAGTGAGGCTCTTATCATCTAAGCCACCTCAGGGGTGGAACCAAGTCTAAAATAAAGCCAACATTTGGGCAGATTTGATCTAGATAAAGTGTACTTAAGTGGATTTCTAATTTCATTCATTCATTAAGAACAATTGATTGAGTTCTTATATGTGCTAGCCATGGAGGTAGGTTTTAGGGATACCAGGTTAAGTAGAGACCAATTCCTGCGTTCAAGGAGTTCATAATCTAGAAGGCAGGACAGAGGAGCAGGCCGGCCATGGTAAAGATTTAAGTGCGGTGATGGAGGTGAGCTCGGGAGCCCGTCATGGGTCGAGGTAGTGGGGAGCTCCGTGGGCGGTGGGCACAGTCTCCCTGGCATAGGCTGGATAGAGGGAAAGAAGATTTGTTCTAGGAAGACAGGCAGCCAAACCATAAGAGACTTTTAACATTTAAGATTTTACTCAGAACGACAAGTTATATGAGGGACTTGTAAATACTGCATATAACAAGATTAATAAACTTTATTTATAAATGTATTGTTATTTACCAAAATTATGTGTAAAAGTTGGAGTTTACTCTAAAAATCAAAATTATTTCAACAGTGATGTTTAATTTCAAAATTTAGTGGATGATAGAGCTCTTAAGTTCTATCTTTATTTTAAGATTGTTCTGAAAATCGGTCCTGCTGTGTGTGTGTGGGTTGGGCCCTCGGCAAGAATTCAGGTGAGCTTGAGGGACTCAGTGCAAAGCTGAATGCTTGGCTGGGATTCATCAGAATTAAGGATCAAGGGCTTGCCTAAGGCTGAAAAAGAGCCAGAACCATAACTATTAAAACTTAAGCAGTACTGTCGCTCTCAGAAAAAAATCCGTAATCAAAATTAAAAATACAATGACAGTAAAGCAGTCATACTTGAATAATGAAAGCACTAAAGTCATGTAGTTTTTTATGATTCTATGCCTCCACAAACAATAAGCCTTACTGACCGTTCAGCTGCCTGAACATTTAGGCAAGAATTACATTTCTTAAGATGACAGCACCTAACTACTGCAGTGCTTCAGTAATGAAGAGCAGCTGTTCCCAGAGGCAGGGAAGCCTGGAGTATGCAGTGGGCCATGGTGACAGGGTCAAGAAGGCGTTCACAGGCACTGAACAGGGTTCTGCGGTTTCCTGCCTGGTTCTGCAGTCCAGGCTCTGTGCTAAAAAGCCTTTGAGCAGATAGAAGCCGTTTAATCTGGCAGACCCTGGACCAACTGATGTGGAGGGATGGGGTCGGTGTGAGTAGTTGGTGTCACGGGTCCAGAGCAGCACCCTCAGCCTATCCTCCCTGTCATGATTCTCTGAGTTCTTCGGCAGGAAAGGGAGTTCAGATGGACAAAGATGTCTTGTCAGAGCAGGAATACATCTCCTAAAAGGGAATGGTATTCAAACATTGTGAAGTATTTTCTAACAAAACATTGGAAATTTGTATTGTTTTTCTTTACTTCTTTCTGCTGACATTTTTGAGAGGATGAGGTATTTGTAAAGTCATGTCTCCCTCGGCCTCCCAGAGTGCTGGGATCATAGGCGTGAGTCACTGCGCCCAGCCTTGGTGCATCAAGGCTGGGCGCAGTGACTCACGCCTATGATCCCAGCACTCTGGGAGGCCGAGGGAGGCGGGTGGATTGCCTAAAACGAAGGAGTTTGAGACCAGCTTGGGAAACATGGTGAAACCCTGCCTCTACCAAAAATACAAAAATTAACGGGGAGTGGTGGCTCATGCCTGTGGTCCCAGCTAATTGGTAGGCTGAGGTGGGAGGATAACTTGAGACTGGAAGCACAAGTTGCAGTGAGCCAAGATCACACCATTGCACTCCAGACCGGGTGACAGAGTGAGACCCATTCCCCCCAACCCCCTCCCCTCAAAAAAGAAGGGCATCAGTCATCAGGTGCAGTGAGAGGAGCACTGGGACAGGTAGCTTCCCCCCAACC